>NC_137161.1:42599805-42819793 GCF_951394435.1 Stenella coeruleoalba | reverse complement strand
GATGTTATGTTCCATTATTAATAATTCTATTTAATTTACCTCTCGATTGTGACATTCGCATCCAGTTTTATAACCTTACTTCCAACAATCGATAAGAACAGTCTTGATTTTGAAACGGTTTCCATGCTCGTTGCTGCTCGTTCTAGCCCATAATCGCCCTTGCCCACGTCCAATCTTAAGTTTTTTGTTTAGATCATCTCTGACTTATCATCTCGGAGTGAGTTTGCAGACTGTCTTTCGGTGCTTTTGCTACTTCTGCAAATGGAAAAACCATGTGGGTGTAGAATTCTTTTGCTCTTGATCTTTTCCCCTTGAGAAGCTGTGAATGCCACTTTCTTACGTCCTGGAGTTCATTATTGCCACGGGGAATTCCTATTATCAGCTTAATGCTTGTTTCCTTTGTAAATATTCTCCCCTTTTATTTTGATACCTGTAGGACTAGAAAGTTTCTTTCATTAAATTTTAAAAAAATTTATTTATTTTATTTTTGGCTGCATTGGGTCTTTGTTGCTGCGCGCGGGCTTTCTCTAGTTGCAGCGAGTGGGGGCTATCCTTGCGGTGCGTGGGCTTCTCACTGCGGTTGCTTCTCTTGTTGTGGAGCACGGGGTCTAGGCGCACAGTTCAGTAGCTGCAGTCGTTGTGGCTCGCGAGCTCTAGAGCACAGGCTCAGTAGTTGTGGCGCACGGGCTTAGTTGCTCCGCAACACGCGGGATCTTCCCGGACCAGGGCTCAAACCCGTGTTCCCTGCATTGGCAGGCGGACTCTTAACCACTGCGCCACCAGGGAAGCCCTTTCATTAAAAATTTTAACACAATTCTCCTTCCTTTGCCTTCTTACTCAGAGGGACTTTTTTGCTCGTAGATGCTGGCCTCCTTTCAGCTTGTTTCCATTGACTCTGTAGCTCCTGTCTCATCTGTTCTCTTCTCTTCCTTTGGAATACCCATTTTAACGCAAATTTTCCATTTTCTCCCTCTGTCTTTGTCCTCTCTCCCTACACTGTTTTCATCTCTTCATTCTTTACATTTTGCAGGGAGGGTCCCTGGTGTTGGCTCTCATTGTGACTCCTGTTGCTTGTTTGTTGTCTGTGATGCTGATCTGTGTTGGTTTACGTTGTGATGTTGTTGCTGCTTATGTTTGCGGTTACTTGAGTTTGTTGTTTGTTGTTGCTTTTACCTGGCTGGGGATTTTCTTTGGCTCCCAACACTGCCTGCCTTCTTCCTTGTTAGAATTCTTTGCCAGACACGAGCTGAAGGACTGGTCTGAGTGGACTGCCCTTTGCTAAATTCTTTGATCTTTCAGTTGTTTGTCCTAGCTGAGCTTGCCTTTCTGAAGAGGGATGGCATATTCCCATTGTGTTTTATGGGATGGCTTAAAGGAAGATTTATTCAGAATAAATGGAAACATCTGCGTGTTTCATCTTGGCAGAAACGCAGCATGACACTGCATGGGAAGCTCTGGCTCCCTCTGTCTCTCCTGTCACCTCCAGCACGTGCCAAGACACAGTGTGCAGTGGCTCTTCCTTCCATCCTGGCTGTGGGTACAACTGATGCAGAAGGAGAGCTAGCGACGGGATGGTTGGCTTGGGATGGTGAAATAGTCTAGGCTACTTCAGAAAGGAGGTTCCTCCTGCCAGGGACTGGCCGTGGGGGAATGGAGAGGCAGTCTTTCTGTCTGACCTTGCTGTTTTTTCGCAGACAATTTACCTGTGCGTAGTTTACCGATAGAAGTTTATATCTCAGGATGTGACCCATTACCGCCAATATTTCTGAATTCCAAAGTGTTTGTTAGTTTGCATTTCTTTCTGTGTTTTCATTTGCATTTTACAATGGACGTAAGTGAGAGTGGAAGCCCCTGGCTTTAGCAGTTGCATCAGAAGCCAGATCTCTTTGTTAGAGCTTTGAACTTGGGGTGGACATTTTTAATGGACTTTTCCATTGTAGGTTTCAGCACACCTCTTCTTTCGCTAGTGAAATTGCAGGTTACCCTCTAGGATCCCTTCACCCCTCTTGCCATGATCAGTGAGTTGGGGGCAGGTCTCTGATCTTAATTCAAGAAGGTGATCAAAAACATTGGAATATATTCACATCAGAATGATTCTCTGTGATTTATTACTTATCTGCAACTTTCTTCTACTGTCTAATTGAAGAGTAGAATTTTTAGGTCATAGTAAATCTTTTAGAGCAAGAGGAAGAAAAAATGAAAAGATGTTCCAAGTGGCCCACATCTAATGTAAATCAGGTAAGCCCCTAAAGAGATGCATTAAACGCTTTTTTCTTTTCCCATTTTCAAGTGCAGTCCATGATTTGAAGGATTTAAAGTGCTGCTTAGTTTCCAAGGGAGGATTTATTTTGTGTTTGAGTGTCTGCCCCGTGCTGGAGTGCTGCAACTCTGAAAACCAAGTTTAAAAAGTCCAGGTTCTTGTTCTTAATAGGTAATGTGAGAACAGAGTTGGTGAATGTGGGTGGATTTAATCCAGTGTAGGGGTGATTTTTTTTTTTTTTTTTTGGACTCCTAATATTTTCTCAAGTTCGCCTGCAAGTTTTATTTGGGAGCAGTTGCTGCCCTGCCTGTGAAGTCTTCAGGAATCCACCATTCTACCTAGCGTGCCCACTGATGTCTTAAGCCTAAACTGGTACAATACCTAGGATTTAAGGAGTATGATCTCTGGGAATTAGGTCAACATTTTCCTTGTACAGCATTTAGAATCCATGGACTTTTTAGCTAACCAGAGGCTGGTAGACATATTCTGTCTCTCTCTCCCTCTCTCTGTCTCTCTGTGTTTTTTGAATTAAATTAAGGGTACAGTGTGTTTTGAGAGATTGTTATAATTGTTGTAGATTTCCGTTGCTTTACCCTTCTGTATTTTACTTGGGTTAATAAAGCATGAATTGATGGCGTCATTATGGCATATGAGGCTGCAGATGTAGAATGTTCCCATGGGCCAGCGTTAATGGAATCAAGATGGTACAGGAGAGCTGCCACCCGGCACCGTCACAGTCCTGAGGGCTGCCATGACATTTAAAAAATGTCTGCTGATGCCAGACAACTGGTTCCTTAGATTAATTAAAGTAAAATCTAACACCGATCCGGGGTTTTGATAAGACCACAGGGCTGTTGAGGTTGGAATCGGCTAGCGTTCAACACTGTTCTCATTAAAACAACACTGGAATTACCTTTATGGTTTCTCCTAAACTTTTCTTTTTAAATAACATCTTTATTGGAGTATAATTGCTTTACAATGTTGGTTAGTTTCTGCTGTATAACAAAGTGAATCAGCTATACCTACACATATATCCCCATATCCCCTCCCTCTTGTGTCTCCCTCCCACCCTCCGTATCCCACCCCGCTAGGTGGTCACAAAGGACCGAGCTGATCTCCCTGTGCTATGCAGCTGCTTCCCACTAGCTATCTGTTTTACATTTGGTAGTGTATATATGTCCATGCCACTCTCTCACTTCGTCCCAGCTTACCCTTCGCCCTCCCCTTGTCCTCAAGTCCATTCTCTACATCTGCATCTTTATTCCTGTCCTGCCCCTAGGTTCTTCAGAACCTTTTTTTTTTTTTTAGATTCCATATATATGTGTTAGCGTGTGGTATTTGTTTTTCTCTTTCTGACTTACTTCACTCTGTACGACAGACTCTAGGTCCATCCACCTCACTACAAATAAATCAATTTTGTTTCTTTTCATGGCTGAGTAATATTCCATTGTATATATGTGCCACAGCTTCTTTATCCATTCATCTGTCGATGGACACTTAGGTTGCTTCCATGCCCTGGCTATTGTAAGTAGTGCTGCAGTGTACATTGTGGTACATGACACTTTTTGAATTATGGTTTTCTCAGGGTATATGCCCAGTAGTGGGGTTGCTGGGTCATATGGTAGTTCTCTTTTTAGTTTTTTAAGGAACCTCCATACTGTTCTCCATAGTGGCTGTATCAATTTACATTCCCACCAGCAGTGCAAGAGGGCTGCCTTTTCTCCCCACCCTCTCCAGCATTTACTGTTTGTAGATTTTTTTTTTTTTTTTTTTTTTTTGCGGTACGCGGGCCTCTCACTGCTGTGGCCTCTCCCGTTGTGGAGCACAGGCTCCGGACGCGCAGGCTCAGCGGCCATGGCTCATGGGCCCAGCCACTCCGTGGCATGTGGGATCTTCCCGGACCGGGGCATGAACCCGTGTCCCCTGCATCGGCAGGCGGACTCTCAACCACTGCGCCACCAGGGAAGCCCTGTTTGTAGATTTTTTGATGATGGACATTCTGACTGGTGTGAGGTGATACCTCATTGTAGTTTTGATTTGCATTTCTCCAGTGATTAGTGATGTTGAGCATCCTTTCATGTGTTTGTGGACAATCTGTTTATCTTCTTTGGAGAAATGTCTATTTAGGTCTTCTGCCCATTTTTGGATTGGGTTGTTTGGTTTTTTTTTGATATTGAGCTGCATAAGCTGCTTGTATGTTTTGGAGATTAATCCTTTGTCAGTTGCTTTGTTTGCAAATATTTTCTCCCATTCTGAAGGTTGTCTTTTCCTCTTGTTTATGGTTTCCTTTGCTGTGTAAAAGCTTTGAAGTTTCATTAGGTCCCATTTGTTTATGTTTATTTCCATTTCTCTAGGAAGTGGGTCAAAAAGGGTCTTGCTATGATTTATGTCATAGGGTGTTCTGCCTATGTTTTCCTCTAAGAGTTTGATAGTATCTGGCCTTACATTTAGGTCTTTAATCCATTTTGAGTTTATTTTTGTGTATGGTGTTAGGGAGTGTTCTAATTTCATTCTTTTACACGTAGCTGTCCAATTTTCCCAGCACCGCTTACTGAAGAGGCTGTCTTTTCTCCACTGTATATTCTTGCCTCCTTTATCAAAGATAAGGTGACCATGTATGCGTGGGTTTATCTCTGGGCTTTCTATCCTGTTCCATTGATCTATATTTCTGTTTTTGTGCCAGTACCATACTGTCTTGATTACCGTAGCTTTGTAGTACAGTCTGAGGTCAGGGAGCCTGATTCCTCCAACTCCGTTTTTCTTTCTCAAGATTGCTTTGGCTCTTTGGGGTCTTTTGTGTTTCCATACAAATTGTGAAATTTTTTGTTCTAGTTCTGTGAAAAATGCCACTGGTAGTTTGATAGGGATTGCATTGAATCTGTAGATTGCTTTGGGTAGTATAGTCATTTTCACCATGTTGATTCTTCCAGTCCAAGAACATGGTATATCTCTGCATCTGTTTTTATCATCTTTAATTTCTTCCATCAGTGTCTTACAGTTTTCTGCATACAGGTCTTTTATCTCCTTAGGTAGGTTTATTCTTAGGTATTTTATTCTTTTTGTTGCAGTGGTAAATGGGAGTGTTTCCTTAATTTCTCTTTCAGATTTTTCATCATTATTGTATAGGAGTGCAAGAGATTTCTGTGCATTAATTTTATATCCTGCTACTCTACCAAATTCATTGATTAGCTCTACTAGTTTTCTGGTAGCATCTTTATGATTCTCTATGTATAGTATGTATGATTCTCTATGTATAGTATCTGCAAACAGTGACAGTTTTACTTCTTCTTTTCCGATTTGGATTCCTTTTATTTCTTTTTCTTCTCTGATTGCTGTGGCTAAAACTTCCAAAACTATGTGGAATAATAGTGGTGAGAGTGGGCAACCTTGTCTCGTTCCTGATCTTAGTGAAAATGGTTTCAGTTTTTCACCGTTGAGAACGATGTTGGGTCTGGGTTTGTCATATATGGCCTTTATTATGTTAAGGTAAGTCCCCTCTATGCCTACTTTCTGGAGGCTGAAAGTTCCTTCGGCTTCTGGACACCTGCAGATTTTCCTTCTTTTTGTTTGTTTGGTTTTTGTTTGCTTGTTTTCCCCCCAGTTTTATTGAGATACAGTTGATTCAGAAACACTGTATTAGTTTTAGGTGTACAGTTAATGATTTTGATATATGTATTATTGCAAAGTGCGCAGCACAGTAAGTTTAGCTATCATCCGTCGCCTCACTTGGGTACACATTCTTCTTGTGATGAGAGCTTTTAGGGTTTACTCTGTTAGCAGCTTCCCATTACGTGACACAGTATTGTTAACTTTAGTCACCAGGCTGCACATTACATTCCTGCAACATATTTATTTTATAACTGCACACTCGCACCCTTTGACCACCATCACGCATTTCACCTCACCCCCACCCCCACCTCTGGCAACCACCAGTCTGATCTCTGCATCTGTTACTTGGGTTTGTTTAGATTTCACTTATAAGTGACATCATGTAGTATTTGTCTTTCTCTTTCTGACTTATTTCACTTAGCATACTGTCCTCAAGGTCCATACGTGTTGTCGCTGATGGCAAAATTTCCTTCTTTTTATGGCCAATAGTAGTCCATTGTGTGTGTGTGTGTGTGTGTGTGTGTGTGTGCATCTATCTGTCTGTCTGTTTATGTGTCTATCTGTCTATACCGTTTTCTTTATCCCTTCATCTGCTGATGGTCATTTAGGTTGTTTCCGTATCTTGGCTATTATAAATAATACTGCAGTGAATATGGGCTTCAGATGTTTTTTAAGATCCTGTTTTCATTTCCTTCAGATAAATACCCAAGAGTGGAATTGTTGGATCATATGGTAGTTCTATTTTTAATTTTTTGAGGAACCTCTGTACTGTTTTCCGTAGTGGCTGCACCAATTTACATTCCCATGAACAGTGCACAAGGGTTCCCTTTTCTTCACATCTTCACCAGCACTTGTTTTATTTTATTTTTTCTTGTTTATTTTTGATAATAGCCATTCTGACAAGTTTGAGGTGATCTGATTGAGGTTTTGATTTGCATTTCCCTGATGATTAATGATGCTGAACACCTTTTCATGTAGAGTAGTCCGGCCTTATCTGCGATTTCGCTTTCTACAGGTTCAGTACCTGCGGTCAACCTCAGTCTGAAAATATTAAAGTGAAAATTCCAGATATAAACAGTTCATAAATTTTAAGTTACATGCTGTTCTGAGTAACGTGGTGAAATCTAGAGCTTTCGCTTTTGTTGCCTTTGCTTTGGGTTGTCATATCCAAAAAATCATGCCAGGACTGATGTTAAGGAGTTTATCCTCTGTGCTTTCTTCTAGGAGTTTTATGGTTTTAGGTCTTTAGAGCTTATTTTTGTGTATGATGTAAAGTACAGGTCTAGTTTTATTTTTCTGCATGTGACTGTCCAGTTTTCCCAACACCATTTATTGAAGAGACTGTCTTTTCCCCATTTCATATTCTTGGTGCCTTTGTCATAAATTAATTAACCATATGTGTGTGGGTTTGTTTCAGGGCTCTCTATTCTGTTCCATTGATCTAAGTGTGTTTTTTTAATGCCAATACTATACTGTTTTGATTGCTATAGCTTTGTGATATAGTTTGATATCAGGAAACATAATGCCTTTTTTAGCTTTGTTCTTCTTTCTCAAGATTGCTTTGGCTATTTGGTCTTCTGTGGTTCCATACAAATTTTAGGATTACTTTTTCTATTTCTATGAAAAATGCCATTGGAATTTTGATAGGAATTGCATTGCCTCTGAAGATTGCTTTGGTTGGAATGGACCTTTTAATTTTAATAATATTCTTCCATTCCACAAGCATGGGATATCTTTTTGTTTATTTGTATCTTCAGTTCTTTCATCAATAGTTTTCAGTGTACAGGTCTTTCACCTCCTTGGTTAAATTTATTCTTAGTTAATTTGTCCTTTTTGATGCAAGGTAGATTGCATGGTTTTCTTACTTTCTCTTTCTGATAGTTTGTTTTTAGGGTATAGAAATGCAACTTATTTTTATATATTGATTTTGTGTCCTGAAACTTTACTGAGTTTATTTACTAGCTATAACACATTTTCAGTGGAGTTTTTAGGGTTTTCTATATATAATATCGTGTCATTTGCAGATAGAGACAGTTTTACTTCTTTCTTTCCAATTTGCATGCCTTTTATTTCTTTTTCCTTGTCTTGTTCCTGATCTTAGAGGAAAAGCTATTAGCTTTTCACTATTGAATATGATGTTAGCTGTGGGCAGATTTTCCATATTGAGGGCTTTTGGAGAAATGGTTTCTGGGCTTTCAGTTTTGGCTGATGCATTTTTGTTTCACCATTTTAGAATTCCATCTTCAGAATGTTATATAACATACAATAAAACTCAGCCTTGGAGATTACTTGAGATTGTGTAAAATATATTTTAAATAAAATAAATTGGAATAAATTAAGTGAAATAAGTTTTAAAAGTTTCATATGGAAGTATGTTCCTTTATTTTATTTTAAAAATCTCTATTACCTGTATTATTTTACTTACAAGTGTGTTTGTTATAGAAAATTTGGGAAGTGAAAAAATATAAAGAAAAAAACTACCCAGAGTTAATAATCTGTTTCTAATTTGCGATGTCTCTGTTAGGCTCAGTATCTCTCTGTTTATCTTTTCTCTCTTTCTCATATATAATTATTGCATTTATGATATATTCTGCATTTATAAGTGTATGATGTATATATTAGACACACACACACCCTGCTGTGGACTGCACTGTTTCCCTCCAAAATTCGTATGTTGAAACCCTGATCCTCAGTTTGACTGTATTTAGAGATAGAGCATTTAGGAGGAAATTACGGTAAGGTTAAGTGAAGTTATAAGGATAGGATCCTAATCCAAAAGGCCTGTAGCCTTATCATTCTCTCTCCCCCATTGTGTGCACACACCCAGGAAAGGCCACGTAAGCACACAGTGAGATGGTGGCCTCCTACAGGCCAAGAGAAGAGGCCTCAGAATAAATCTTACCTTGCCGACATCTTGATCTTGGACTTCCCAGCCCCTAGAACTGTGGAAAATTAATTTCTGTTGTCTGTCCCATATAGTCTCTAGTATTTTGTTGTGGCAGCCCAAGCTAACACACACAAACACACACACACACACACACACACACACACACACACACACACTCGAATCAAATGTCTGTATACCCTTCATGAACATTTTAAACAGAAACTGAAGTCATTTTCTATGTAATCTAGCAGACAGTTTTAAGTTTACCTGGCAAGTAGTAGCAGATGCTCGTAAGTGTGAGCTGAATGAGCTGCAGAAGAAGCTGGCTGGAGGATAAACTGTAGCACTTACCCTTTGGGCATCCTCAGAGTGCACCCAGCAGAACAGAGGTGTCAGTGCTTTGGGGGATACAGAAAATTATGGATGTGAAATACCTGGGAGTGTAAAAAAATACCCACACCCGGGTCCATCTTTAAATGGGATGCTTATTTAAAGGACCAGTGCAGGGCTCAGGCATGGTGTTTTAGAAACTCCTTGAGTGACCTACTGGTTTAGCAGTTGAAACAAGCAGTGTATGGATATAAAGGCACTAGTCATTTTTGACTAAGATGCAGGTGATCGGGCCAGGTAACTGTGGTCATCGAGAGGAAGGGTCCCCCGTGGCTCTACGTGTTTCCCCAGGGAGGGGGAGGATGGGTAAGATTCAGGAGGGGAAAGAATTAAAAGCTGTCCCAAGAAGCCATTATCCCTTGAGCAAAGGCTGGAGGCGGAGACAAGTGTGACGTATTTCTGTGGGTAAGAAACGAGCAAGCCAGCTTTACAAGACCGAAGTTTAAGGCCAATGTCAGATTGAAGCTTTCTGGGTTACAGCGCACCACTTAAAGTGATCCTTTCACTCTGCTTTCTTACCTTGGGTTCAAGTTTGTACCGTATAAAAATGCCCTTGTAGAACCTTCTGGTGAACCCTCCTGAGTATTTTGGGCTTCCGTTTAGGTCAAATATACCAAGGTACTTGTGTTCACAAGACCCTGCTCCACTTAAAAAGTCTAGTTAAATATTAATGTGAGGAAATTTACTCTTGCATATTTTCACACGTAATTTCTTTAATTGGTATTATGCATTTTGCCTAATTTAAATACCGACATCTGGGTGATTTGCTCAGCCAGCGGAGGACTGTTTAATCAGAAAGATGTACATAGCATCTCTCTGAACTGCCCGCCAGCAGTTAGCTGTTTAGCGTTAAATAGAGAATGATGTTTCTGCAGTGGGAGGTGTAGTGGAAATTGAACTGCCCCAAGAGCTTCTGTTCATTAAAGGGACAATATTAATTCTATTTACTGTTTAGGGGCTGACTCCCAACAATGCCAGGAAATGTCGGCTTGCTGGTACCGGGGAGGTGAGGAGGTAGTCAGGTTCTTCCCTTCCTGTTTCTGCCCCAGTGAGTCCGGGACTGTTCTCCGTCTGTTCTAAGTGTGTCTCTTTTGACCGCAGGTACTGTAATGTGGATTGTTTGAAAGTCTTGTAAAAAGCAAGGCTTTTGCATTCCTACTTCAGTTTTTATGATGTAATAGGTGCCAATCTGATATCAACTTCCTGATGCTAGCTAGGTACAGATGTTGTGGACACTTGTTAAATTATTTATGATGATTATCTTGTGGAATCCATTCATATGTAAACAACATTCCCTTATAAGCTTCTGACTTATTCTGGCCATTTTAAGCATTCTTTTGAGGTTCAGGAGCTGCTTTTGCCTGGCAGGGAACGTGTAAATAGGACTGGTGAGAGACAGTCTCCGCCCTGGAGTCAGAGCGGTAGTTTGCCTTTCACTGACCCCAGCTTGCTCTCTCATTCCCTGGGCTTGATGTGTTGTCCTGGACCCACTATTTGCTTTCTGGAGGAGCAGACAGACAATACACTAATACATAATTTTGATAGACTGGAGTGCTCTGAAAACAGCAAGCCAGGTGGAGTGATGGAATGTCCCTGGGAGGGGGGGGGCGGGAGGAGGGGTGTGCTTCCTCTCTAGGAGGTGAGCTTTACGTGAGCAAGGACCTTGTCCACCTTACTGGTGTCTTTGATCTTTAGAGAGCAGGCACCATGTGTGGTAAGAGCTGACTGACAAGAAGGGCCCAACCACAAGATTTAGGGGAGACTTTCCCAGGGAAGCGGGGGCAGCGTGTGCAAAGGCCCTGCAGTGGGAATGAGGAAGCCGCTGTGGCTGGAGCGTTGGGAGTCGTGTGGAGAGTAGAGGGGGTGAGGTTGGAGAGGTGGGTAGGGGCCAGATGAAGTGAGCTGCTGGTGCCACTTTATTCCAAATGCATGAGAATATTGTAGAGTTTTCTGTGTGACCTCTTGACATTCTGGAAAGAAGGCTCTGGCTGTTGCATGGAGAACAGACTGTAGGCTGGCAAGAGAGGAAGCAGAAGGACAGTTGGATGTCAGAGACCAGGCAGGAGGTGCTGGTGGCAGTGGCGGTGGAGACGGAAGGTCCTGGATGATTTTGCTGCCATGCGGGTAGACCTGCTGATGGTTGGCTGTGGGGATAGAGGCAAGGAGAAGAACAGGGTGACTTCTAGGTTGACCCACTTGATCCTTCCTTTCTTTTTTCAACCTGTGGATTGCTAATTCTGCCTTCTCACCAGAACCATCTCCTTCCTTAATCCTCATTCTGATGAAGGTTGATTCCTGGTCCTCCCTGGCCTCTCTGGGTCTGTGGTACCTGCCAGACCTTTTCAGTGTAGGTAGATTTCCAGTCCTGAACTCTCACAGGCTGTTCTTTCCCTTCCCTGTGTTTGTAGTTTAAGAAAATCTTTTACCATTCCAAGAGCATTAATAGAGCTCTCACACGAAGGATTATGTGTTACCAGTCAGCCCTTGCAGGGACATGGAACATGCTTCTAGCCAGCAAATGTTGTTTTTCTTCACCTCACCATGCTCTCTGGGAGCATAGCAAGAATAAAACGTTGTTTCCTGGAGGAAAGTGAAGGAGAGATCCTTATTCCTTTTCATCACCGCTGGTTCAGGTTACATGAACAAAGGGTGGAGGAAGGTGGGATGGTGGTTGAAGCACAGCTTCATCGACTCTCTGGTAATCTTGGTGGCTGTTTCCTTCCTCTGTTAGATGGACAGGATTCTTTCTTTGTGCACGAGAATGTATGAGAAACTGTAGCTTCTGGGTGAATGCCGATGTGTGTACTTTCAGGATTTCAGAGCTAATTGGTTTGTGTTGACAATGACTATTTACCATTTGTATATTATGAAAGAAACATGCAAATTACTTGACAACACTTGCTAGTCAAATTGGTGAGCGATTTTTGTTTTGTTTTGTTTTTTTTTTTTGGCGGTACGCGGGCCTCTCATGGCTGTGGCCTCTCCCGTCGCGGAGCACAGGCTCCGGACGCGCAGGCCCAGCGGCCATGGCTCACGGGCCCAGCCTCTCCGCGGCATGTGGGATCCTCCCGGACCGGGACACGAACCCGTGTCCCCTGCATCGGCAGACGGACTCTCAACCACTGCGCCACCAGGGAAACCCGGTGGGCGATTTTTAATGTCAACAATATCCGCTTGGTGAGCTGTCTGGAAAGTGTTACTGGGAACCGTCAGGATTTCGTTTTCCTAGCAATAAAAATCTTCTTGCAAACTCCCCCCATTTCCTTATTTCTCATTACGAGGAATATGTAAAACAGTTGAGAAGGGTGTCTTTACTTAAGATTCATCAGTCTAAACTATTTGTTGCATAGCGTCCACCAAGCTATTCCTTCCATCCCAATTCCGCCTCCCTTTTCCCTCTATTCCTAGTCATCCCGAGCGTCCTTGCCAGGTTCATCTTCTGAGTATCAGCCAGTTCCTGTTTTCAAAATTCTCAGTGCCTTCCCGCTTTCTGAATCAAATGATGACCATCGGCCTGGCTTTTCCAGACCAAGTTTATCGGTTAAATGAATGTCCAGTGGTCCCTTGTGTATGTGCCCGTGTTTTCTGCCACCGGACCTTTGCTCAAGAGACCCCTCCCCCCACACCTGGAGCACCCTTGTCTTCTTCCTTTTTGTAGCCAGCTGAATACCTGTTCTTGACTGTGGAGAATAGGCGTTGGAGATGACATCACACATTTCAAAGAAATGAAGAGGTAACAGCAGAAACACCTCCACGAACTCACTAACAGGAAGCCGATGAAGAGGGCCGTGAGTTGGCCACTGAGGAGGGGAGGCCGGGGTGGGGTTCCTAGGCCTGCACCTCAGGAGCTGAGTCAGCGAGGACTCTAGAAGCCCTCCCCACACCCTCAGATCTGGGGAGGAACACGGTGATTTTCCTCTTCTTATGGAGGAATCATAGAAATGGCGGCAACTGGGATGAAGTGGAAAGCAGAGCTGAGTCTCTGAGACCAGGGAACCTGAGAGCCAGTGTTTCCACTGCAGTGGGCTCTCCTTGCAGGCAGGAGGAAGGCGCCCGGTGGAGGATATTTAATGACCTTTGTTAAGAGAGGCCAGAGCCCAGGAATTCGAACAAAGCCTTTACCGTGCCTCAGTTGAGACCTCCTGGCCCTGTCACTCAATCTGGCTAGAGAACGGTGGGTAGAACACAGACCCACTCAGTCTTCAAACTAGAAAGATCACAGATGGGGCAACAGTAGGAAAAGAGTCAAGGAGTTGCCTATCCTGTGTTGGAGCAGCAGAATTTCTGGAGAGATACACCTGAGCACACACAGATGAAGAAAAAAAGTAAGGCGGTTATATAAACATAGGTGCGATGGATGGATGGATAGACGGACGGATGGATAGGCAAAGAGAAAGAAAAAACGGGGATATAGCATGTAAAAGAGAAAACATCCGGAGCTAGATGAAAACATACCTCAAGGCATAGAAGGGAAGTCCTTACAGTTGTTTCATTCTGTGGAACGAGTTAATGAAAAGTGTGAATTCAGTAAACACAGCAAGATGATTAAAGGAGAATGAGATGAAAAAAGAGATTGCAGATCTACAGAAAGACTGAGGTCCCAAACAACAACCACTGCAGGACCAATAAATAAAATTACAAATACCAAAGGAAAGAATAGATGCCACTGAAATCAAATTACTAAAAATTAAAGGCTTGATAGTCTCAGTGAACACAAGTGAAGTGATCATGACATTAAAGCAATCAGAAGTTAAAAGATGAAAAGACAATGTACTGTAAGGATAATTGGCATCCCTGAAGTAGACAGTCAGCATATGAAACCGAAAATGGAATATAAAACAAGGTAACTTTCAGGAAATGAAAAAGAAACAAACAAAAGAACTGAGTCTGCAGATTAGAAGAATGTATCATGTTACTAGAAAATTCAGAGAACAGAATGTTTAACACCAATACCTATCCTAATTAAGCTATTGAATTTCAAAGGTAAAGGAAAAAATCTTCAGACATCCGGGCAGAAAACCAAATTATCTGCCATAGACCAAAAGTCAGACTGGCTTCATATTTCCTTAGTGCAGCATTTAATTTCTGAAGAGAGTGGAGCCAACTACCTCCTCCACATTCTGAGTGAGAGAGGAGGTATGAACACGACCCAGAGTGACACAGCTTCGGTGTCGTTCAGGTGCAAGGGCAGAACGTGGATATTCTCAGACATCTATAAGCTTGGGGAATGGTACTTAAAACCAAAACACATAGGAAAAAACGCAGACACAGTGCTGTCAACCTCTAAATGTGTTTTGTAACGTCTTAACTTAGAAGCATATTTTAGGAAGTGTCTGTTGTAGTGAAGAAACATTTGGTTGAAATTCAACAAATACTTCAGTTGCTTTTCTCCTTCTGTTAAATTCAAATGAAGTCACATACAATTTTTTTTTTAATTAAAAAGCATGTATGCTAGAGGAAGGATAATTTCATTTTTTGTGAAAGTCCTCCTGTCTGCCTGACCCCCTCCCTCCTCCTCATACCCGCACTGGGCAGGTGCTCTAAGCCCTGGCTGTGGTGACCCCTCCTCTTCTGATCAGTGCTGTCGGCCTCGGGTTTGCAGAAGTTAAGTGCTCTTTCTGCTGTGAGGCAACTCCATACAACGCTCCTAGTTAGGGAAGCACATGATTCTTCAAAGACTGAGTTTCCACCAGAAAAATTCTGACAACTTAGAATCACTTACAACTTACAGTGCCGAATAATCAGCACTTCGTGAGTGACTGCTCTGTGCCTGGTGGAACCATATTCCCCCCACGTACTCCGTGTGAGGAAGCACGGTTTCTGCCCTTTGAGAACCCTTAGTTCAGGTAGGCCAGACACGTCGCCAAAATTTTCCCAGTATTTCCCAAGTAAGATCTGGCTCTCAGGAAGGCTTCTTGAAAGGGAAACATAGGCTTCTTATTGACAAGTTTTTGTCTTGATTTTCACCTATTTATTCAGGAAGGTTGTTGCATTTTGACAGACACAGTGCTGGATATTTGTTCGTTTGTTTTTTAAATTAATTAATTATTCTGGGCTGCGTTGGGTCTTCACTGCTGCACGCAGGCTTCTCTGTAGTTGCCGCGAGCGGGGGCTACTCTTTGTTGCGGTGCCTGGGCTTCTCATTGCGGTGGCTTCTCATGTTGCAGAGCATGGGCTCTAGTCACGTGGGCTTCAGTAGTTGTGGCGTGCGGGCTCAGTAGTTGTGGTTTCCAGGCTCTAGAGCGCAGGCTCAGTAGTTGTGGTGCACGGGCTTAGTTGCTCCATGGCATGTAGGATCTTCCCGGACCAGGGCTCGAACCCGTGTCCCCTGCACTGGCAGGCGGATTCTTAACCACTGCACCACCAAGGAAGTCCCCAGTGCTGGATTTTAAGGATGTGATATTGTGATGAAAAGAGGGAGGATTCCTGCTGAGTCTAATGAAGGGGTATGGGGGTTATATGGGACACGCCCAATGAGCCAGGCCCTTGTGGCTTCTCCCTTTGATCTGGACAGTCCTGCCAGCCACTCACCTGAACCGCCGGCAAGTGCCAGAGGATTTGCTGCCACCATCTCAGCCCTTGACACAGGTTTTAGATTTAGGGGTTGAAAAAAACTTATTGAACGTATTTTTGGAAATGTGATGAACATAATGTTTAAGTGGATACTGTCTTTTTATACTTTTTGTCAGGCGGTAGTTTCCTTTTTATACAAATATTGGTTGCCAGAAGCTTTGAATACAAAATCTGTGCAGCTGTACATATTTGACCACTTTCTTTTTTTGGAACCCCGTGTGCCTGGAGTTGGGAAAGGGATCCCCAGCTCTGTTCTGTTAAGTATTCCATCTTATCAAAGAGGTATTTCATCATTTATGTATGACAGTAGGTGCCACTCAATAAATATTTTATAAGTGATAGATATTTTTGTCTGAAATTACTTTTTCACTCGAACAATGATTTAAACTCCCGTTTTTAGTTTTATGAGGTGACACTTTTATAATATCATATAGTGAATGCAGCTTGAATGTCATAGAGCTTTAGGGCGGCATTAATCATAAATTTATATGCCCCCATTCCCAATCCTGAGAGACTTTTTCTTAATTCAGATTTTACCCATTCTATGTATGGAAGTGTGTGTGTGTGTGTGTGTGTGTGTGTGTGAGAGTTTGTGTGTGTGTGTTGGGGATGGGTGGGGACAAGTAATGCTTTTGACCTAATGGCTCTGAAGTTATGAATTTCAAATGATTTTCTAAGTCTATGAGATTTATTTTAAGGAAGGAAGAAAAAGTGCTTTTCAATGGGTTAAAAAAAAAAAAAAAAGAATATCAAACTAAACTGGGATGTAGTCCAAAACAGTTTCTGTAGTTTGAGTGGGAGCTATTAGAGTTTAAAATACTGCCTCCCCCTGCCCCCTTTTGGTTTATTGTCCACTTTTATGCAGAAAGAAAATACATATGTCTCTGGACTTAGGAGAAACAGTCCCTCTCCTTTTCACATGGATCTGGAAGCCTGGAGCAGTCCATGGCCAGGAGCCACCTACCGTGTGTGCAGCGCGGTCACAGTTCAGAGCTAGCAGGCCTTGTTTCATGAGATGGGGCTGTATGAGTAAATTCTCCAGTGTAATATATATCTTTAAAAAGAAAAATCACAGACTTTCCACTTCTGCTTGAGCTCTGTGGGCAAGAGGAAAAGCACGAATTCTACCGATGTCGGAGAGGCAGGAGTCGGGGTTGGTTTAGTTAGAGCGCTCATTTTAGCCAGGATTTGCAAGGGCCTCGGTGCGGCGTATCAGGATGAACGAGGTCTCCGGCCTCCAAGCCTGAGGTTCTGGGCCCCGGAGAGGAAGCCCGTCTGATAAGAGAAGTAATTGAAGAACAGTGCTACGCTTCATTTCCTTTTCTTGAAGTTAAGTTATGCATTGGTCATTTTCTCTGCGTATCTATTTAATGGTTGTTAAATTAAATTGCTTTCCCTCAAGTGGTGATTTTTATTTATTTATTTTTTAAACCATCTTTTTTCCTTGCTCCGCTCCATTGCCCTCTGGCCCGACTCCAACTCCGCGTGTGTGCAGTGGAGGCCCCAGTGTCTGCCGAGGTGAAGGCTGGGGACTTCTCTCTCTCCCCCAGCCCTTTCCCAGAACCTCCCAGGGTCCCCTTGTCTGCAAGGTTGTGAGGTTCTGAATTCTTCAGCTAGAGAATGTAGACTGTTGTAACATTTAAATGATACAGAATCCATTTATTTGATCCAGGAATATGAAGAGTTCCACTTTTGTTTCGGGCAGCTCTGGGCTTTGGAGTCCAGAGCTGTGCTGTGCTCAGTGTGTCCCGTCGCAGGAGTGGGTGAGGAAGAGGTTCGCTCGGAGCATCCCTGACCTGGAGCCCCCGTTGGCAGCGCGGGGCTGTCTCCTCTGCTGCTTCCATCAGCCTGTGGTCACAGAGCACAGTGTCCTGCTCTTGGATGGGCCCCAGTCTCCACTCAGCACAGCCCAACCTCAAGGCTGGAGTTTTCACCTTCACTCTTCTGGGGTTTGTCTGTTTTCCACCTGGGAATTGCCTCAAAGCCTGGATTTTGAGGGGTTTTTTTTGCCTTAGGGCAGATGGGCCTGATGGTGAAGGGCCTCTCAGTCTTTTCCTTGTGAGATTGCTCTTGACCTTCCTTCCTGCATCTCTCTGAACTCGGAGTATCTACCCACTCATTCATTCACTTGACAGATATTAATTGAGGAGCTCCTCTGTGCCAGGCACGAAATAAGGCACCGGGTTACATTCTAGTCAGGAGACAAGTGATAAACTTGTATATAACATGTCACAGAGTGATAATTGCTAAGAGAGAAACAAATCAGGACAAGAGAGGTTGGTGGCTGCTCTCTTGTGTGGGGTGATGGGGAGGGTGGCTTCTGCGCAGGGGAAATGAGGGCCGAGTTATGTATGAATTGAAGGCAGTTCTTCTCAACTGGGGCACACTTTGTTCCCCAGGGGACACTTGTCGGTGTCTGGAGGCATCTTTGGTTGTCACAACCTCGGAGGAGGGATGTGTGTTACTGGCATCTGGTGGGTAGAGGCCAGGGATGCTCTAAATGTCCTCCAGTGCCCAGGGCAGCCCCCCCACAGTGGAGAATCATCTGCCCCAAAATGTTAGTGGTGCCGAGGTTGGGAAGCCCCGCTCTAGGGGAAGAGAAGGAGTAGACGGGAACAGAGGAAGCAGCAATGACCAAAGCCCTGAGGTGAGGGCCGGCTGGCAAGTTTGAGGAACAGCAAGGAGCTGGGGTTCCGGGAGAGGAGTGGGCGGGGGGCAAGCGGCAGGAGGTCAGCAAGGGGTGAGGGCACTTGGAGCTTTGTAGACCCTTGCAGAGACTTTGGGTTTTACTCAGAGAAGAGGAGGCCGTGTAATTGACCCGAGAAAAGGAGTGGCCTGCCCTGCCGTCCGTCTGGCTGCCGGGGAGAGCGTGGGCTCTGGCTGAGGCACGAGTGGGTGTGGCCAGGGTTACTGAGGCCATCCCAGTGAGGGTGATGATACTTGGGGCCAGGCAGCAGTGTGGTGCAGTGGTGTGTCGTCAGATTGGGGGCCTATTTTGAAGGTGGAGTCAACATCGAGTGCCTTAGGGTTTAGAGAAAGGAGCAAAGGACAGCCTGATGTTTGGTCCAGGCAACTGTAAGGAAGATTGGTGTTTACCGAGAAGGGCTAGTGTGCAGGTTTAGGAGGCAAGGGGGCATCAGGGCTGGTCTTTCAGGGTGTTAAGTGTGAGCCGCCTGCTTGGTAGCCCCACAGGTATGCTGAGGCAGGCAGGTTTCTATACACGAGGATGGAGTTTTAAGGGCGAGGTCTGCCTGGAGATTTGAGAGTTGTCGGCATACAGTCAAGCCCTCCGTATCCGCGGGTTCCACATCCACAGATTCAACCGACCACCGGTCACAAATATTCAGAGAAAAAAATTTCAGATAGTTCTCAAAAGCAAAACTTGAATTTGCCATGCTCCAGCAAATATTTACATAGCATTTTCACTATGTTTGCAACTATTTACACAGCATTTATGTTGTATTAGGTATTATAAGTAATCTAGAGATGATTGAAAATATAGGGGAGGATGTGCGTAGGATATATGCAAATGATGTCCTTTTATATAAGGGACTTGAGCATCCTTGGGTTTTGGTATCCTTGGGGGTCCTGGAACCAATCCCCCATGGATACCCAGGGACAACTGTGTAGATTGCAGGTAAAGTCAGGAGTCAGGATGAGATCATCAAGGGAGTGGTGACTGTAGACACTAGAGTCCCTGGGATGAAAGACTCCATGGAAGTGGGTTCAAGAGAGAGCCGGAGGGGGGAAACTAGAGGACCGCAAGTAGGGAACTCTTTGGAGGTGGTTTTCTCTAAAGGGGCACAGAGAAATTGGTGGCAGCTGGAGGGAGATGCAGGGCCAAGGGAGGTGGTGGTGGTGGTGGTTGATGGGAGCTCTGTAGCAGATTTGTGTGTAGGTGGGAATGATCAGTGGATAGAAGGTGATGCAGGGCACAGCGGGTCAGTTATCTCTGGTGCACAGTAGTGAATGCACAGGAAAGGGTTGCTTTCAGGTCCATGTGCAGTTTGACCCTAGTGGCTGGAAAGAAGAACCAACAAGTCAGGAGACTTCTAGGTATTAAGTGAAATAAAGGTTCTGAAGAGGGAGAAAGATTGCTTTCTGGTTTAGTGGTCCTAGAACCTTTCCTAAAGAAGGCAGGGTTTGAGCTTAGCTTCATATATATGTGTGTGTGCATGTGTGTATTCATATATACACATATATGTATGTATATATATGAATCTGTATCAGGCAATAAATTTATTTCATTTTATGAGCTTTTTGTATGTTCCAAGCTCACTTTGCCCACCATGTGCCACGATTTCAACACGAAGCTTACAATCCATTTTTCTTGCAGCTTTCTTGGTGAGAAATAAAACATTGTTCATTTTCGCACTCTAAAGAGAACCTAATACGAAGTTTTCTTTCCTCAAAGTAACCTTTTCCTTTTCTTTCCCTCGTAATTTCAGGAACAAACCCTGGCCCTGAGGAAAGAAGGAATTGGGGTCGTTCTGGATTCCGAGCTGCCCCATTTAATTGGCATTGATGACGACCTTCTGAGCACTGGCATCATCTTATATCATTTGAAGGTAGAAACTGCTTTCCTGGAACATTCTCATCTTGGTTGCAGCTTTCCCTGTGGACACTCGCAAGGTTTAGTGCGATACTCCGTGTCCACGAACGCAGCTACGACCCTGAAGAATATACAACAAATCCTTGAGTCCTTTGGGGATTCTCAGAAGTTCATTGGGATTCGGTGGTATTAGAAATTTCTGTTTTATGTAGTCCTAAAGCTAAATGAAGATCCGTTCACTTTGCCCTCTAATTTGTAGACTCAGCAAGAGGGAGGTAGGGAACAAAAAGGCAGACAGACTGAGGAAGAAAAGTTACCAGCACCCGAACTGGGATTTGTTGTATATACAGTTTCCTGGTCCCTTGTGTTAATTATAAAGTTGTGTCTCTTGCCTACATCGTTGGGCCTGGTCCCGAGCAGGGTATCCCTGTCAAGACAGCAGAATTTCCACATCAGTATCAGTGGTGGCCTCTGTAACCTTGACCTTAGTATCTTCTGTCTGATCCATGACTTCAAATGAGAATGGTGTTACGCTTGTGCTTTGAGGGCTCCCCTAAACCATATATATATATACACACACACATATATATATTTATTTATTTATTTTTCCTTTTGTATCTGGTTTATTTCACTTAGCATAATGTTTAGCCATGCTGTAACATGTATCAGTACTTCATTCCTTTTTATGGTTGGATAATATTCCAGTGTATGTACCACACTTTATTTGTCCGTGGATGAATATTTGGGGTGTTTCCACTTTTTGGGTATTATGAATAATGCTGCTATACACATCAGCACACAAGTATCTGTTTGAATGCTTGTTTTGAATTCCTTTAGATATATCCTAAGCCATATCTTTAGGTACAAAGAAACCCCTGGCCACTAGAGGAGAGACTTGTCAGAAGGGATTGGGAACATCAGTGAGATTGCTGTCACAGGCCGGTTATTGATGGCAAAACAGGAGCCCAACCCTTGTCGAGCCCTGAGCCTCAGGAGTCCTGGCCTTTTTCGGACACCACGGGCTGTTGTTACAGAGCCTCAGTGAACTCCAGTCGCACTGAGGCTGTGGCCTGCCCGGGACAGAGCTTGCCCACCCGTCACCAGTTTGCTTGGGCTTCAATGGAAGAGGAAGAAACAGATCATTCCTCATGTTCTTATTAATAAATTTTGCTTGACTTTTCTCCCTAGGAAGGTCAGACATATGTTGGTAGAGAAGATGCTTCAACAGAACAAGATATTGGTGAGGATCATTGTCCATTTCCTCTTCGCAATGATTTTTTTTTTTTTGGCTGTGTTGGGCCTTCGTTGCTGTGTGCGGGCTTCGTCTAGTTGCGGCGAGCGGGGGCTACTTTTTGTTGTGGTGCGCGGGCTCAGTAGTTGTGGCTTGTGGGCTCTAGAGCGCAGCCTCAGTAATTGTGGTGCACGGGCTTAGTTGCTCTGCGACATGTGGGGTCTTCCAGGCCCAGGGCTCTTACCCGTGTCCCCTGCATTGGCAGGCGGAGTCTTAACAACTGCACCACCAGAGAAGTCCTCCAATAACTTTTTAAAAATCATTTAATAAATTTCTTTGGAATGACTGACATTGAAGTAATTATAAAAAAGAAAATGTTTCAAATACAATATTGATCAGTATGTGTATTTCTGTAATTTTGAACTCAGGTCAAATGACTAACACAGAACAGTTAGTTAGCGAATAAAATGGGACTGTGAATCCTTTCCCCCACCCTGCATGCCTTCTATCCTCAGTCACGCCTTTCAAGGGTGCTGTTAGTTAAATCCCTTTACTCTTGTCACAGTGGAAATACAGATAAAAGATATAAGACCCTTTGATGAGAAATCCTTCCCAGTTGACACTTAACCTGTGCAAGGATGAGGACAGAAAGTAGGACACACACGTACACAGCATCCACACACACACAGACTTCTGGCTTTCCCCAAAGTCTTTGTGAGGTACCCAGGTGAGGTCTTGCCAGGCTTTATATTGTAGCATAACTTAGGGAATGCATGTGGCGGTGGTAGAGTGTGTGTGCATGTGTGCATGTGTGTGTGGCAAGGTGGGGATTGGCAGGGGAAGAATTATATCTTCTCAGCTGGTTTTAGAATTGCTGGCGATGAGCTTGCTTTCATGCCAAGTGTAAGCTATTAATCAAGCCAAAGCTCCCATTTCCTATGTGTATTTACTATTTATAGTGAATCTGGGAGAGCCGGAAACCAGTTCCTGGAAGTCCTTGGATTCAGCTGATTTTGGGTGAAACTAGGTGTCAGGCCTCTTCCTCTCACCATTACACTATCAATACATGTGACCTTTGGGTTTGTTATAAATGCGGTAAGGGCTAAGAACACGTTTCCTGTGAACAGAAAAGTCCAGTAGTGCAGTTCTGAGGAGAGTAGTGGGAGCCGTTGGCTTGTGCTTCCGAGAAGCTGGCCAAGAACTGGGCCTGAAATCACGTAGGTTTGTGTGACAGGCATTCATGTCCATGCCTGGCCACTCGTCACACACGAGCAGCTCAGGGTGGTCGGATGGGAGTCGGTAGCCCTGAGCAGCCACGTGCTCTGAGAGATCTGTGGAGGTCAGGTTCTCTCAGAATCGGCACAGGCTGTGGCTGGGTCATCTCAGGACTTCTGCAGACTTCCTCGGGCCTCCTAAGATCCATGCCCTGTCGTGTTCACCTTTTACCTTTGGTACGTGCTCCTGGAACGCAGTGTCGGTAAGTGTGGAGGTCACAGGAAATCCTTGAACCATGGGGCCCTTTTTGTCTCTTCCATTTTACTGTGACCTTTGGGTAACTGGAGGAGGAAGGTTATTTAGACTGAAGCAGGAGTGACTTAGTGGTATTCAGTTAAGACAAGTTACTCAACTGTTTTCTCCCCGAAGATGAAATAAAGGAACATGCCAGAACTTACTCCCTTATACAGGGGATGTCCAGACCCACCGAGTAGCACTCAGGGGATGGGTCTGTCAGTTGATGCCAGGAACTGCTGAAGTTCAGTTTTCTCACTACACATAAATGTTCACCTCACAGTTTTGTATGGAAAAGAAAGAATATGAGAAAATAAATGAAGGTTGGGAATCATTGCACTAGCTACCAAAGGAAATCTTTTCTTCCTCTGTTTTCCCATCTTAGTTCTTCACGGCCTCGACTTGGAGAGTGAGCATTGCATCTTTGAAAATGTCGGGGGGACGGTGACACTGATTCCCCTGAGCGGGTCCCAGTGCTCTGTGAACGGTGTTCAGATCATGGAGGCCACGCATCTCAATCAAGGTATTGGCTTTTGGTTCTGAGTTCTTTGTATGTGTTGTTTCTAGAAAACAGGTTGGTTAGGTAATGGGGGAACACGTGCATCTTAGAATTAATTACACTTTAGGTGTAAGAAGGATGAAGACTGTTTGCTTCATTAGGCTGTTTTCTCTTTTGCTGGAGAACTTCTTTTTCTTTTTTTTTAATTAATTAATTAATTTTTTATTTTTGGCTGCATTGGGTCTCTGTTGCTGTGCGCGGGCTTCTCTCTAGTTGCGGCGAGCGGGGGCTACTCTTCGTTGCGATGCGCGGGCTTCTTATTGCGGTGGCTTCTCTTGTTACGGAGCACGGGCTCTAGGTGCACGGGCTTCAGTGGTTGTGGCTGGCGGGCTCTAGAGCGCAGGCTCAGTAGTTGTGGTGCACGAGCTTAGTTGCTCTGTGGCATGTGGGATCTTCCTGGACCAGGGCTCAAACTGTTGACCCCTGCATTGGCAGGCGGCTTCTTCTTTTTTTTTTTTTTTTTTCGGTACGCGGGCCTCTCACTGTTGTGGCCTCTCGCGTTGCGGAGCACGGGCTCCGGACGCACAGGCTCAGCGGCCATGGCTCACAGGCCTAGGCGCTCCGCGGCATGCGGGATCTTCCTGGACCGGGGCACAAACCCGTGTCGCCTGCATCGGCAGGTGGACTCTCAACCACTGCGCCACCAGGGAAGCCCCGGCAGGTGGATTCTTAACCACTGCACCACCAGGGAAGCCCTGGAGAACTTCTTTATAAAATGCCTGTTGTCTTGTTGAATTAAACATCTATATATTGACTTAAAAGTTGCTGCTGTTACGGAAATAAGACTTTAAAGGAATTTGTGAAGTTCAAAATGTGCTCTTCAAACGCAAAACCTTAACACAGTAGCTTCTTTTAATAATTTTATTACTTTGTTTACATTCTTTTTATGAATAGTTATACATACAGGATCTGGTATCATGTCTTTTTTTCTTTTGAAATAATTTCAGTATTATGGAATATTTGCAAGAACTTAAAACTATTTATTTATTTATTTATTTATGGCTGTATTGGGTCTTTGTTGATGCCGGCGTGGGCTTTCTCTACTCTTCGTCGTGGTGTGTGGGCTTCTCATTGCGGTGGCTTCTCTTGTTGTGGACCACGGGCCTTAGAGTGCATGGGCTCCAGTAGTTGTGGCACGCAGGCCCAGTAGTTGTGGCTTGTGGGTTCTAGAGCATGGGTTCAGTAGTTGTGGCGCATGGGCTTAGTTGCTCCATGGCATGTGGGATCTACCTGGACCAGGGCTCGAACCCGTGTCCCTTGCATTGGCAGGCAGATTCTTAACCACTGAGCCATGGGAAGCCCAAGAACTTCTTTTTTTCTTTTTTCTTTTTTTTATACAGCAGGTTCTTACTAGTCATCTATTTTATACATATTAGTATATATATTGTCAATCCCAATCTCCCAGTTCATCCCACCACCACCACCCTCCCCCCTACTTTTCCCCCTTGGTGTCCATACGTTTGTTCTCTACATCTGTGTCTCTATTTCTCCCTTGCAAACCAGTTCATCTGTACCATTTTTCTAGATTCCACATATATGCGTTAGTGTATTGTATTTGTTTTTCTCTTTCTGACTTACTTCACTCTGTATGACAGTCTCTAGGTGCATCCACGTGTCTACAAATGACCCAATTTTGTTCCTTTTTATGGCTGAGTAATATTCCATAGTATATAGGTACCACATCTTCTTTATCCATTCATCTGTTGATGGACATTTAGGTTGCTTCCATGAGCTGGCTATTGTAAATAGTGCTGCAATGAACATTGGGGGCATGTGTTTTTTTTTTTTTTTTTAATATCTTTATTGGAGTATAATTGCTTTACATTGTTGTGTTAGTTTCTGCTGTACAAAAAACAAAGTGAATCAGCTATATGCATACATATATCCTCATATACCCTGCCTCTTGCATCTCCCTCCTACCCTCCCTGTCCCACCCCTCTAGGTTGTCACAAAGCATTGAGCTGATCTCCCTGTGCTATGTGGCTGCTTCCCACTAGCTATCTATTTTACCTTTGGTAGTGTATATATGTCTATGCCACTTTGTCACTTTATCCCAGCTTACCTTTCCCCCTCCCCATATCCTCAAGTCCATTCTCTAGTAGGTCTATGTCTTTATTCCCGTCTTGCCTCTAGTTTCTTCATAACCATTTTTTTTTTTGTAGACTCCATATATATGTGTTAGCATACGGTATTTGTTTTTCTCTTTCTGACTTACTTTACTCTGTATGACAGACTCTAAGTCCATCCACCTCACTACAAATTACTCAGTTTCATTTCATTTTATGGCTGAGTAATATCCCATTGTATATATGTGCCACATCTTCTTTATCCATTCATCTGTCGATGGACACTTAGGTTGCTTCCATGTCCTGGCTATTGTAAATAGAGCTGCAGTACACATTGTGGTTCATGTCTCTTTTTGTATTGTGGTCTTCTCAGAGTATATGCCCAGTAGTGGGATTGCTGGGTCGTATGCTAGTTCTCTTTTTAGTTTTCTAAGGAACCTCCATAGTGTTCTCCATAGTGGTTGTATCAATTTACATTCCCAGCAACAGTGCAAGAGGGTTCCCTTTTCTCCACACCCTCTCCAGCATTTATTGTTTGTAGATTTTTTGATGATGGCCATTCTGACTGGTATGAGGTGATACCTCATTGTAGTTTTGATTTGCATTTGTCTAACGATTAGTGATGTTGAGCAGCTTTTCATGTGCCTCTTGGCCATCTGTATGTCTTCTTTCGAGAAATGTCTATTTAGGTCTTCTGCCCATTTTTTGATTGGGTTGTTTGTTTTTTTAATATTGAGCTTTGTGAGCTGTTTATATATTTTGGAGATGAATCCTTTGTCCATTGATTCGTTTGCAAATATTTTCTCCTATTCTGAGGGTTGCCTTTTCATCTTGTTTATGGTTTCCTTTGCTGTGCAAAAGCTTTTAAGTTTCATTAGGTCCTATTTGTTTATTTTTGTTTTCATTCCTCTAGGAGGTGCGTCAGAAAACATCTTGCTGCGATTTATGTCAAAGAATGTGCTTCCTATGTTTTCCTGTAAGAGTTTTATGGTGTCTGGTCTTACATTTAGGTCTTTAATCCATTTTGAGTTTATTTTTGTGTGTGGTGTTAGAGAGTGTTCTAATTTCTTCTTTTTTTTTTTTTGTGGTATGCGGGCCTCTCACTGTTGTTACCTCTCCCGTTGCGGAGCACAGGCTCCGGACGCTCAGGCTCAGTGGCCGTGGCTCAAGGGCCCAGCCGCTCCGCAGCATGTGGGATCCTCCCGGACCGGGGCACAAACCTGCATCCCCTGCATCGGCAGGCAGACTCTCAACCACTGCGCCACCAGGGAAGCCCAATTTCATTCTTTTACATGTAGCTGTCCAGTTTTCCCAGCGCCACTTATTGAAGAGGCTGTCTTTTCTCCATTGTATATCCTTGCCTCCTTTGTCATAGATTAGTTCACCATATGTGTGTGGGCTTATCTTCGGGCTTTCCCTCCTGTTCCATTGATCTATATTTCTGTTTTTGTGTCAGTACCATATTGTCTTGATTACTGTAGCTTTGTAGTATAGTCTCAAGTCAGGGAGTCTGATCCTCCAGCTCTGTTTTTTTCCCTCAAAATTGCTTTGGCTATTCGGGGTCTTTTGTGTCTCTGTACAAATTTTAAGACTTTTTGTTGTGGTTCCATAAAAAATGCCATTGGTAATTTGATAGAGATTGCATTGAATCTGTAGATTGCTTTGGGTAGTATAGTCATTTTCACAGTATTGATTCTTCCAATCCAAGAGCATGGTATATCTCTCCATCTGTTTGTGTCATCTTTGATTTCTTTCATCAGTGTCTTATAGTTTTCTGAGTACAGGTCTTTTACCTCCTTAGGTAGGTTTATTCCTAGGTATTTTATTCTTTTTGTTGCAGTGGTGAATGGGATTTTTCCCTAATTTCTCTTTCTTATCTTTCGTTGTTAGTGTATAGGAATACAAGAGATTTCTGTGCATTTTGTATCCTGCAACTTTACCAAATTTATTGATTAGCTCTAGTAGTTTTCTGGTGATATCTTTAGGATACTCTATGTATAGTATCACGTCATCTGCAAACAGTGACAGTCTTACTTCTTCCTTTCTAATATGTTTTCCTTTTATTTCTTTTACTTCTCTGATTGCCGTGGCTAGGACTTCCAAAACTGTGTTGAATAAGAGTGGCGAGAGTTGAACATCCCTGTGTTGTTCCTGATCTTAGAGGAAATGCTTTCAGTTTTTCACCACTGAGAATGATGTTTGCTGTGGGTTTGTCATATATGGCCTTTATTATGTTGAGGTAGGTTCCCTCTGTGCCCACTTTTTGGAGAGTTTTTATCATAAATGGGTGTCAAATTTTGTCAAAAGCTTTCCTGCATCTATTGAGATGATCATATGTCTCTTATTCTTCAGTTAGTTAATATGGTGTATCTCACTGATTGATTTGCATATATTGAAGAATCCTTGCATTGCTGGGAAAAATACCACTTGATCATGGTGTATGATCCTTTTAATGTATTGCTGTATTCTGTTTGCTAGTAGTTTGTTGAGGATTTTTGCATCTGTATTCATCACTGATATTGGTCTGTTATTTTGTTTTTTTGTAGTATCTTTGTCTGGTTTTGGTATCAGGGTGATGTTGGCCTGCCTTGTAGAATATGTTTGGGAGTGTTCCTTCCTCTGCAGTTTTTTGGAAGAGTTTGAGAAGGATGGGTGTTAGCTCTTCTCTAATTGTTTGATAGAATGCACCTGTGAAGCCATCTGGTCCTGGACTTTTGTTTGTTGGAAGATTTTTAATCACAGTTTCAGTTTCATTATTTGTGATTGGTCTGTTCATATTTTCTGTTTCTTCCTGGTTCCATCTTGGAAGGTTGTACCTTCCTAAGAATTTGTCCATTTCTTCCAGGTTGTCCATTTTATTGGAATAGAGTTGCTTGTAGTAGCCTCTTATGATGCTTTGTATTTCTTCAGTGTCCGTTGTAACTTCTCCTTTCTTATTTCTACTTTTATTAATTTGAGTCCTCTCCCTCTTTTTCTTGAGTCTGGCTAATGGTTTATCAATTTTGTTTATCTTCTCAAAGAACCAGCTTTTAGTTTTATTGATCTTTGCTGTTGTTTTCTTTGTTTCTGTTTCATTTATTTCTGCCCTGATCTTTATGATTTGTTTCCTTCTACTAATTGTGGGTTTTGTTTGTTCTTCTCCAGTGCCTTTAGGTGTAAAGTTAGTTGTTTGAGATTTTTCTTGTTTCTTAAGGTAGGATTGTATTACTATACAATTCCATCTTAAAACTGTTTCTCGGGCTTCCCTGGTGGCGCAGTGGTTGAGAGTCCACCTGCCAATGTAGGGGACACGGGTTCGTGCCCCGGTCTGGGAAGATCCCACATGCCGTGGAGCGGCTAGGCCCGTGTGCCATGGCCACTGAGCCTGCACGTCTGGAGCCTGTGCTCCACAACGGGAGAGGCCACAACAGTGAGAGGCCCGCGTACCGCAAAAAAAAAAAAAAAAAAATGCAAATTGCCAAGCCGCATCCTTGACCCGCCAAATCAGAAAATCTGGGGGTGGGCCCAGCAATCTAGTTTTGGGGTTTTTTTTAATAAAATAAATCCTGCAGGTGATTCTGATGCACCTGTATCAGAACATGTCAGTATGAGGACCAAGGCTAACCACAAATTCTTGCCCCAGACTTTGGCGCAGGAGACAACCATTTGTCAGTTTCTTTAAACCCCTTTCATCTCCTGTTTGAATCATTACATCTAATTTTCATGATCTCTCACTCCTTTTTAAATTTCATTTTTAGCTCGACATCCCCATAGGGTGACTTTACAGTGTGTCTTGGTGTGGATATCTTGGAGTTTACCTGTTTGGTGTTAATGGGCTTCTTGAATCTGTACGTTTCTATCTTTCTCCAGATTTGAGAAGTTCTTAGCCATTATTTGTTTAAAAATTGTTTTTCTGCACTATACTCGTTCATCTCTCTTTCTGGGACTCTGGTTACATGAATGTTTAATATTATAGTATTGTCCCACAGATCCCTGAGGCTCTAATTACTTATTTTTACCTTTCTGTAAACTTTTTTCCTCTTCGCTTTTCAGATGAGATCATTTCAACTGATCTGTTGTTTTCTTTTCTCTGTCATCTCCATTCTGCTATTGAGCCCATCCAATGAGTTTTTAAAATTTTGATTACTGTGTTTTTCAGTTGTAATATTTGATTCTTTTTTGTATACTTTATTTCTTTGTTGAAACTTCTTATTTTTCAAGAGTGTTCACCCATGTTTGACCTCTTTTTTGTTTTTGTTTTTTTTTAGGGCCCATCATTTTTATTTCTAAGTCATCTGATATAGAAAACTAAAAGTTTTTTATTATGGAAAATTTCAAACACATACAAAATACAGAATATTATAATTAACCTCCATGTGCCCATCACCCAATTTCAATAATTATTAACATTTTTTGCTTATCTTTTTTCATCTAGGCATTCTCCCCTGATCCTACCCTACCCCCTCACACACATTTTTCAGGGCATCCTATAGGATAAATTGTTTGAACAATTTTATAATAGCTGATTCAAAGTCTTTATCAAATAAGTACAACATCTCTGTGATCTCAGCATTAACATCTGTTGTTTGTGTTTTGCTATGCAAGTTGAGATTTTTTTTCCAGTTCTTTATATGCTGAGTAATATTGAATTGCATTTTGGACATATCTATATTATATTGTAAGACTCAGGGTCTTGTTTCAGTTCCATGGGAAATGTTGATTTTTGCCTCTTTGTTTTAGCAGGCAGTTGACCTGGTCGGATTTAGACCATAAGTGAGAATCAGTCTGTGGGTCGTGATTCCAGTTCCAAGGCCCATTCAGTTTTCCAAGCCTTTGTGGTGCTATTCCAGTCTGTCCTATGTGTGTGCCATCCACCGGCCAGCCTGGGAGCTGAGACGTGTTCTGGCTCTTGGTTTAACTCTGAAATTCTCCGTGTGCTGCTGGGGGTCAGCTCCATGTGTGCACCGTTGGGGGTGGCCCAGGAATTCATACACAATTCCATGAGGTTGCCTTCCTGAACTTCTCCCTCTACACCATCTCTCAAGTACTTTCTGTTTCCTTGGGTCTTTCCTTTTCTGCCCTCCAGCTAGACGTCTTTATACTTTATTTATAAAGTATATAAATATATATAGCTTTATTTATACCACTCTTTCATGTTCTTCCTGTGCTTGTGCCCATGTCCGGGCCGAGCAGTGAGAGGACAGAGGGGAGAACAATAAAACAACTGGTATCTGCCCTACCCTCCTGGGTCCACAGCTTCTGGGATTGGAGAGAGACTTTCCCCTGCCTCCCAGATTTAGGCATCTGTGGACCCCCTGCTGCCGCCACTATTGCTGCTAGGGGACCCTCTCCCTCCTCCTGGAACCAAAACTAGAAGCTTCTCCTGGAGTTCTCTTTCACACTAATGTCAACTTTTGGGTTTCTTCCCAGATGAAGCCGGGGACACTGGAGGGAAACAATGGTAAATTCATCATTGGTCAGTGGTGCTTTAGGTCCTGGTCGCTTTCAATCCACCCGCTTCTGTTTGTTTTCAGACCCCTCAAGTAGCTGCTGCACGTGTTCTGTCCAGGCTCTCAGGTGTAGCTGCATTCAGAGGGAGAGGCAGGTGGACGATGCTGTCCCATCTCGGGCAGAACCAAAACTTCTCCCACAGCGTGGCTTCAGACTGATGAGAAAGGAGAGATTTACCCAAAGCCGAGTTCCAAAATGAATGAATGTATTTGTCATAATGGTCCATGGAAAAAAGTGACTTAGATACAGAATTATCTAAAGGCTGGAAAGTGGGTGAGGTGGGGGGCAGGAGCAGCAGGAGACCAAGTAGCATTGGCTGCTGAATCTTGGCAGGTTTGTCCGGCTCCCAGATCCCAGACTGGTGGCGTGGATGTTCTGTGGGATGTGCTCACCCTTCAGCAGATTAGTCATGTGGTTGCAGAGGTGAAGGACAGCACAGTGTTTTTATAGCCTGGGGAGGCTTGGGGGTGGTCCGTAAAGAGAAGGAGTTGATGAAGGTAGGAGACTCTTGGTGCTTAGGGAGAGGGGAGCAAGGGAGGCATTTTGGAGGGAAGGATGGGATGTGGACAGCCTGTGGGAGGCAAGGCTGAATAGTTGAGATTGTTACTAATGGAATGAGTAGTATTGTTAGTAACAAAGAATATGAGCTACTAGGTACCAACGGAAAGAGAGTTACAGTCAGCCCTCCATATGTGTGGCTCCACATCCCAGTGAATTCAACCAACTGCAGGTTGAAAATATTCAGGGAAAAATTTCCAGAGAGTTCCAGAAAGCAAAACTTGAATTTTCCGTGCTCTAGCATTTACATTGTATTTGCAGCTATTTACATAGCATTTACATTATATTAGGTATTATAAGTAAGGAGGATTGTGTAGGTTATGTGCAAATACTAGGCCATTTTATACAAGGGACTTGAGCATCCCTCGATTTTGGTCTTCCTGTGGGCGTCCTGGAACCATCCCCTATGAGGGATGACTGTGCTAATAGTTTGACCAGTTAGTGTAATGCCTTCTATTCAGTACCTTAAAATTTAACATTTCATTGTCTGCTGTCTGGAATCATCCTGTAATTATCTCTTGTACTCAATCCATTGTCTTTCGGAAGGATGAGAGCTGCTCCGTATACTCTTTTTGTATCTCCCCTGAGGCTTTAAGAAGAAAAAATTGAGCTCACCCTACACCCACACCCACCCCCACACACACACACACACACACACACCCCTAAAAATTTCTTTGGGGGGATGGGACTGGAGCATCTTGAAATTTTATAGAGCTCCACACTTAGCCCATGCACACAGTTGGGCAAATGATTCTTGTTGATTATTTGGCTGGAAATCTCAATAACAAAGATTGAAAATCAATTTTCTTTCTTCTCTGGCGTCCCAGATTCTAATTGGGCAATTTTTACTTTGCCAGAAGTCAACAAGGGTTTAAGTGGTTTATCTGAAGCAGGATATTGCAAGTCCACATTTGAATTATAAACATTGAAAAGGAGAGGACAGGGCCTAGGTGGCTTTTTGGTAAGGTGTCACGTGCACTTTCATCCTTCACAAATATTAACAGGCGATCTGATGGCATGCTTTATACCTGCTACCTTTGATGCCGAGTGCCTGTCACTCACCTGAACCCGCTGTCAGCCCCAAGCCATGTGACCTGTTTGAATCCGTTAGTATTCGTGTGAAATTTTCATACCCACCACAAGCGCCGTGTCAGATCTTAAATCCCCATCTCGCTGCCCAAAGCCATTTTGAGATAGAGAAAAATTACTACAGTTCAAGTGTCTTAAAAGCCAATGTCACAAGGGTCCAAGGCCCTAGAACATATTACATAATCTGTTCTTAAGTATTGGCATATGTTAGTGGAAATTAGACTCTATCAGGGCCCCCAGATGGTGCCACTATCATAACTTATTTTAGTATAAATATCTTTAAGGCCTTTTATACGACTTGAAATTATCATACACAAAGCAAGTTTCTTTTTGCTTGAACTAGGAAACGAAATAAGAGCTTCACCCATTCTGCCTCACCCAACTTCTCATGCGATACCATTCCAGAACATTTTTCTGGACGGAGCTTCGCTTTTCTGACTGTTGTATCTAAAATGAAAACCTCTCTTTCACTGAGCATGGTTTAGCAATGCGTTATATATCCTGTCTGTGTGTGTGTGTGTGGTGGGGCGTAGAGGAGGGCCTTTCTAATGTATGATTAAATTCAGAATGTGGAGCCCTGAAGCAGAATTTCTGAAGGCCTCCTGGCTTTTGGCCTGTAAGCTCGTATTACATTGCATCATACCCTTTTGGGAATACAGCTGTTTTATATGTTCATATTAATGGTAACTCAGAATGAAATAATTCAAACATCATCACCTCAGAAATATTCATATGACAACATTTAATTTAAAACAGTTGATTTTTGTTTTTGTTTTTGCGGTACGTGGGCCTCTCACTGTTGTGGCCTCTCCCGTTGCGGAGCACAGGCTCCGGGCGCGCAGGCTCAGCGGCCATGGCTCACGGGCCCAGCCGCTCTGCGGCATGTGGGATCTTCCCGGACCGGGGCACGAACCCGCGTCCCCTGCATCGGCAGGCGGACTCTCAACCACTGCACCACCAGGGAAGCCCTAAAACAGTTGATTTTTATTCGTGCAGTAGCAGAATTAGAAAATCTCACATAAAATTTGAGGACCGTAATTAATAGTGATATTAATGATTATTATCCCTACACTCCTTAGAAATCACTAGAAATCTTTACATGTTTAATTTTTTTTCAGTGTGCCTGAAATATTAAAATAGAAAATCAGTGGTTTCATTCACAGAGACTTAAGTGAAGCTTTTTTTTGTTGTTACCAAGTGCCTTTGTCTACCTTTTTATAATATCGTTTCCCCTCCATCCCCTTCTAAGATCGTCTGGAATTTGTCTGTCCTCAAGTATTTAACAGGCTCTCAAGTGATCTCAAAGATGCCATCATATATTTCAAGGAGGTTTAGATATACTCTAAAAATGACAAATTAAGTGCATCACAGAAAGTCCATGTGCTGTGATTAATCACATTAACCTCAGATCAGGGAGTCGCTCATAGTTAAGGAGAATTTAAGATCTGGAAGGAAGGCATTGAAGACTTGGTGAGGGAGCTGAGCCCTGGAGGGCTTACCCCGTCAGGCAGGACACATGAGCTGGGTCTCTTCCGAAGGCCTTGTACCGTCACTCACTCTCATTCATTCATTCACTGCCTTTTCCCCTTCAGCTTTTTGCTTTTTAAATATACTCAGAAGTCTCCTTTAAACAAAAATACCACAAAATATCCCACAGGGTCTGTCAACTCCCAGCTCCAGCTACTACCAGCTCTGTCTTTCTCTTCATAAACAGACTTCTTTTTCTTCTTCTGTTTTTTATTGAAGTGTAGTTGACTCACAATATTGTGTTAGTATCAGGTGTACAGCAGAGTACACAAACTTCTTGAATGAGTTGTCCACACTCAGGAGACCTCAACTGCACTTTCCCTGGGCTTCTGAGGTTTTCCTTCTCCCCCTCTGAGGGTCCTTCTCTGTTTCCTTTGCAGGTTCATCTTCCTCTCCTTGAGCCATTAAAAGCCAAGCTCCTCAAGGTGCCCAGTGTTGGGTGGGCCATCTTTTCTCCCACCTCTCTGTTCTCTCCTCTTTCCCACACCTGTGGCTTCCTTTATTAGAGATGACTCTCAGATGTATATAGAGATACCACATTCTCACGCACACACACGTATATGCACATATATATGTATACATCTCTACCTGATATCTGTAGAGATGTGTGTGTATATGTGTATATACACATGGATCTTAGGTAGATATGTACACATACATATGTATGTATGTCTGTCTCTATATTTTGAGGTATATAGTTCATCTATAAACTTTTTTTTAATTACCATCAGGATTAATAAGCAATTCTTAATCCTCCAACTTTCTAGATTTCTTCATTTTGATCATTTAACAGAATATACTTGATAAGAACCAGGCGTTCTTTCAAAAGTATGCTTGCCAACATCAGGAGAACATCTTAAACAAAATATGCTTTATTTCAGCACCATATCTTCTCATCACAGAGCACCAAATTATCAAAAACTATGCATATATATATATATATAATAGAGAGTAAAGTCGGTAGGAAAGTGGGTAGGTTGGTAGATGGACAGATGGATTGAGAGATCTCCTAGGCGTTTCTTCTGGAGCTTCAGCTCCATATTTCTATCTGCAAAAGGCATCTCAAATCCATTATGTGTAAAACCAAACTCAAGATTTCTCCCCCAACCTGATTTTGGTCCTTTTCCAGTGTTCTCAGTCAGTGTGAACAGGTCCCCATCCAACTAGTTACAGCAAAGCCCAGGAGCATCTTCTTCACCTCCCCGGTCCCCCTATCTGGCCCATCATGAATCCTGGTGAGCTTATCTCCCAAGTATCTTCTGGATCTGTTTATTGACCTCTTACCCCTCCCTTCCAGTTCTGAGCCGCCATCATGTTTGACCTGGACCACTGCAGTAATCTCTTACCTTGTTTATCTACATTTCCTCTCGCCCTCTGGTACATTCTTCAAACAGTAGAAAAAATGATCTTCCTGAAACTCACGTCTGATTGTGTGATGCTGCTGTTGCGCAAAGCCCTTCAGGGTCTTGCTGTTGCCCCTACGTGAAATACAAGATGCTTTACTGTATCCCGAGCAACTCTACATGCTCCGTCCTCCCCTCTCTCTCCAGCTTCACCTTGTGCAGCGCTCCCCCTGGTTTCCTCTGCCGTGTCTCCCATCCCTCATCATCATTATCACTTCTTCCTGTCACAGTCTGTTGGATATGCCCCCCGCCCCCCGCAAGAGCTTGTCTTAAGCACCACCTCCTTCACGGCATCGTTCCCTAACCTCCCCTGCAGCCAGCCCCCTTCTCGCATGCTCGTGAGCCGGGGGCAGGGTATCTCTCCTTCAGTTGCAGCTTTGCATTTATTTGTTTGGTTAGTGACCTCTTCCTCCTGCTTGTTCACAAGTTCCCTAAGGACAAGGTGTGTGTCCCACTCGTTCACCTCTGCATCCCCACCCCCAGTTCTTATCATAGCGCGGTAAGTGTTCATTCAGTATCTGTTGAGTGAATGGACACACAGCCGCAGCATGTGAAAAAGAAAAAATGAAGCACATCTTTTAAGCCAGTAGGTTTGTCCATAAAGGAATACGATAGAGGAAAGAGAAGGCACCAGCCTTAACAGAGCCCCTTTTATGTGCCAGGTGCTTTATACACATTATTTGGACGGAAAGAAGGAAGGGTCATGGGTAGTTTTGTTTTCTTTCATAACTCCTCGAAGGGATTTTTATGTGTATTTCATGCCAATACATGGGTGGCAAGATTTTTTTCAGTGATTTAACATGATATGAAATATGTCTCTGAAGTACTATCCTATTTTTCCATTAACATATTTTAGCAATTTTCAACTTGTGTGCCTGGGCATTTTATTAACAGAAAAAAAAAAAAGAATTGGATTAGGTATAATTAACACCTCAAATGAGATTGCCTTGTTAATCTCTAATGTCATTTTAAGAGCGTTAAGTACACATATATCCTGGACGTGGCTACTTAACTTTTGACTTTAGTGTGGCACACAGTTTTGAGTCCTAGTCATAAAAGGCATGTGGGAAACACCTTTCTTCATTGTGGTAATGGTGCCTTTCCATAATTGGGAAATATACGAATGCAATTTTATATGAGGGGGATAAGCAGACTGTAGGTGGATAATATCTGCTACTGCCCTTCTGAGTCTCCCAAAAACGTGTGCTGCTTCTCATGTTGACTCCATTTCTGCTAAAAAATGACAGCCATCAGAACCAACCCTTCGGTTGCTCGCTGTGGTTACGATCTAAACCCGCTAGGTTCTAACCGTATTGAATTTGAAGCTCCTTTGAGAATCCGTGACAGTATGTCACATGGGCAGGTGGATGTGCGGGTCTGAAGCTCCAGAGTGGCCATGTGGGGTATTGCTATTACCTGCAGGGTCCAGGTGGAGCTGGTACCCAACTAGAGGTCACGTGCCCTGTCCAGAGGAGGCAGCCAACAGTAGCCCAGTGACAGCACAGATCTACTGATACCACATCTTCTAATTTTTGAAGGGAAGCCAGAAACTCAGACTTTTATGTGAAAACTACAGATTTTTAACCGTTGACAGTGAAGGATTTTGTTTTTTACATCTGCGCGGGACACACAAAACACATCCATGAGCTGATTTTTTTCTCTGACCTTCGTTGCAGATTCTTTATCCCGGCTGCTAGTTCTTCACGGTCTCTCTCTCCCTCATCTGTCCAATACGGGTTCCTGCTGCTGTTTCACGTCCCCTGCATCTTGGCTGGACCTGACTCTCTCCTTTCTCCAAGCCCAGGAGGTCCATCTCCTGTCTCAGGCTCAGCCCCTCCCCTCGTCACCCTCACACGGAGCATCTCGCTTGTCCTGTGGGACCCAGCTTAGGTCCTTGGTGTCACCTCCTGCACCCTGCACTCATCACTTTGATCCGTCGTGGTTGACTTCTAGATGAATGTCTTATCTTCACAAATAAGTTGCATTCTTTTTCAGGACAAAGATTGAACATGGGGTTTGGGGGTGGGGGGTGGTTTGTTTTGAAGCTTGGTTGACTCTCAGGTGCGAATGGGACCAGAAAAGATAAGCAAATCTCCTAAATGCCTCCAGTGACAGGGAGCTCACTGCCTTCTGTGACATCCATGCCAGTTTGGGACAGCTCCTGTCTTAGAACGCATCTGTTTGCTTAATCAAGCTGAAATTTACCTCCCCACCTAATGATTTTGTTACCCTTGGGCATTTACACTGAATTCTTCTGCCCCTTGTACAATCATTTTCTGAACAAGCAGGACCCTAGTCAGTCCAAAGGAGCTGTTCTTGTGTGTCCAATGTAGTCGTCTAAACAGGGTTTTCTCAAGAAGCCGTGTTTTTACGTGGAAATAGTCACTGCATATGCGCATTTTCTTTCCTGTCGAATTCTGAGGGAGTTTTTAGTAACAGTGACCCTATTACTAAAAACCTACTGCTCTGACAGTTTCACCGTGTTTTCATTTGAATGCACTGTCCTTTGAGGTTTCTACTTCTATCGGCATTAATAAACATTTCCTAAATTGGTGACCATATGCTTTGCTTGATATTCTCACATCTCTTTGGTTACCTGATTTCTGTTTTTCTTTTCAACAATCAAAAGTCAAATTATCTGTATACTGAGTTTTAAATCTCTTACGATATTGTCATGCTTAGATCCCTCACTTCTGCCCTGGGTAACGTGAGAATTGTGACACTCGGCTCTAAAAATAAAAGCGTTTGAAGATTTAGAATTGGCTTATGTAAGCAGACTTCTGCGACGAAAGCCTCCCCTCACTCTGTTGTTGTGTAGGACACTGGAAATCACATCTCAGCTGCAGGATTCCATGTTAGAATGTCACCAGCTAACCAGGTTGCTCAGTGTAAGCTCATTGCTGTTTCTGTGCGTTCTTAGGTGCCGTGATACTCCTGGGAAGAACCAATATGTTTCGCTTTAACCATCCGAAGGAGGCCGCCAGGCTCAGGGAGAAGAGGAAGGTGAGCAGTGTGGAATCTCCTGTAGCTCACTCCACTCTGGGAGGGGCTGGGGTCGGGGAAGAGGGGGTCTCCACCCTGGTTCCAGCAGTTTAACTTTCTGGAGCACGAACCAGCCCATAGCCTGGATTGATTCTAGAGGGTTTGTTTCCCAGCGCATGGCTCCCTGGTGAAATAGGCTAGCAAGTGAGATCCAGAGCAGGAGGAGAGACACTGCGTCTCGACCCTCCTGTTGAGCGCTGCATCCCCTGAAAGGAGATGGGCGTCATTTCACATTAAGTGGAGAGTACCTTCCACTCAAGAGCATCTGTTTTAAGAGTTAACCCCATATCAGGATCACTTTCATCCAAAAGTTGGCTCACTTTTTATTTTCATTCACAGTAAATTGGATTTTTGATGAGGGTGTGAAGCAGAGAGGGGGTGAACTTAGGACGATGGGAAGAGGCTTCAGCTTGGATGGGGATGACTAGAGGGCACTTGAAGTGCTGGATGAGGGAGGTGGGCAGAGGACCAGAAAGAGACAGGAAGAAATGGAAGGGAGAGAAACCTGTCTAGGACGCCGTGTTGACTGTAGACTGAGGAAGGGAATTAAGTCACAGCTGAGTTTTCTGTGAGCCAGGCACTGTGCAGAACCTCCACATGTACCAGTTTATGTGCACAGAGGCCGTTATTACACCCACATCACAGATGATCGAGATGAGAAACTGAGGCTGGCCTGTCCCGTGGCCAGCAAGCGGGCAGCCGGGGCTGCAGCCCCGCATCTCAGCCTGCTTTTGCTGGGGCTGCCCAGAGTTGCCAGTGCCTTAAATGCGGAATGACGAGAAAGCCGCAAACCCCAGCCGTTTCCAGGGCTGCCGGTTCCAGCCTGTGAAGCCTATTGTCTGTTCCAGCCCAGAGTCGCCCTGGAGGGCCCTTTTCAGGACAGAGTTGCAGGGAAGAGAGGGAAGGAAACAGGTTTTAACTTAGTTATAATCACGACACAGGATGAGGGGAGGGAGGGCTGGCAGCGCGGGGCAGCTGACGTGGGGCCTTGGAGGCCCCTGGAAGGAGTTTGACTGTTTTCTAACCATTTGAGGTATTTAAGCAGTAGAGGAATGTGAAGATAAATTTACTACAAATATTAGGAAACTTTCCATGGAAGCCAAACAGGTTAGGCTGTTGCTCTTTTGGTCTCCCTCCACCTCTCCCTCTCCCTCTTTGTCACTCAGCAAGTGTGAGTACTGCTCCTGCCAGGGGACAGGGTTGACACAGATGCCGTGACCCCTTCCCTCCACTTGAACGCAGCAGCCAGGTCAAGGAGATCCACAGGGCTGTGCAGTTCCCGCCCGAGCGCACTGCGGCCCTGCTGGCCTTAGCGTGGGGCTTGGGCTCCAGACGGATCCCTGGCCTGACCCCTGACGTGCATCCTCAGAGAGACCAGTTGTGTGCAGGCTGATGGGGGGCGTGAGCGCCTCGTTGCCTCTCCCCAGTGGAGCGTGGGGAGCACAGAGCGCGGCCTTCCCTTGCTGCCGAGGTAACCGCTCTGCCCTGTGTCTGCTCTTAGAGTGGCCTTCTGTCCTCCCTCAGCTTGTCCATGACCGACCTGTCCAAGTCCTGCGAGAACCTCTCTGCCGTCATGCTGTACAACCCAGGGTGAGTGGACTGCGGCGTTGCCTCCCCTGGGGTTTTCACTGTTGTGGTGTTTGTCGTGTCGACTCCATTTAAGTCATTAATTAAAAAAAGAAGTCAGTTAAAGAAAATAAAACTTCTGCAGTCAGGCCTCCTTATCACATCAGCCGTAGTCATTTTCCACGTTCCTTTACAGCCCTTGCTGTGTATGGACACCCTTTAACTTAGTTATAATCACGGCAGAGGATGAGGGGAGGGAGGGCTGGTGGCGGGGGGCAGCTGACGTGGGGCCTTGGAGGCCCCTGGAAGGAGTTTTCTAACCATTTGAGGTCTTTAAGCAGTAGAGGAACATGAAGATAAATTTATTACAAATATTAGGATGTGTGTCATCTGGAGAACGTAGCATAGAAGACTATTAGGAAGCCACTTCCTTATTCCCGGTGGGAGGTACCAGTGGCTTGGGTCTGGGTGGTCACCATAGTGATGGGAGCATCGTGGAATGAAGGGCGGGTTCCCAGGCTCCGGGTTTAAACAGTTGGGCAGGTGATGCACTTGCTCCTGAGGTGCGGGAGGCAGGGATGAGCAGTCTGGGCTGGCGGTGGGGTGAGGGTTCAGTCAGTGTATCTTTCCTATTAGGTTGGAAGTTTTTCGAGGTCAGAGGCTTATCTTACTAATTTCTGTATTCTAGAGTGTCATTCACATAAGCTGCTTGACGAATGTTTAGCAGACAGATTAAGAATGAAATTTTAGTAAGACACTTGTGCCCTTTGCGGGCAAAAGGATTTTCACTAGTTGCTCTGGGCATTGGTGTTCTAAATGGTGGGAAATGACACATTATGCAAAGGAATGTGTTTCTGTGCACGAGTCAGTTTCCAAATGGCACTGCAGTTGGTTGAATAACCTCGAATTCATGTTCGGGGTCCTCAGGCAAAAGGTGGGAAGAGGGCCTCGTGACAAAGTGAAGACTTAGGCCAAGGCTGTCAGAGAATTCAACGAGAAACACTCTGCGGTCGGCTGAAGGGAGGGTGCTGGATGGGTTGGATGCTGCGTCCTGTTCATCTGGCTTCGGTTAGCAGACACATTTCGTATCTGCCACCCTTGCACTACTCATTTGTACAAATTCAAATTCAAATGGCTTAATACTTCATCATACCTTCATTCCCCCGACTCCAGGCCCCGCCCCCAACTTGCCACCTGCTCTAGAGAATGATTACCCATGAATTAAAACAGAATTGGAGAGAAGTTGCTGCCTCTGATTTATGGGAAGCAGACACCTTGTAAAGTTCTGTGCTCCAGCGACTCGGCCAAACAAAGCGGGATTAAAGCCAAGCTGGGCTGTTTTTACCTTTTTTGATGTTACAGGTGTAACTATCCTTGGCCTAAATTAAGCGCCACGCGATAAACGGGAAGAATGTTGAAAGAAGTATGTTCACTGCTTGGACACTAGCTGAATAGTTGTTACTTAAATCTAATAAGGCGCCTGCACACAGAGTGTGTTAGTTTCTCAAGATGGAAACTTAGGGCTGAGATGCTTCAATAGGACAACGCGCATTTATTGAGGGCGAGGGGAGACCATAAGTGTCAGGTGCCGTGTTCTCTCTGCCTAAGAAAATGGACACATGGGTGTGAACCCACTTAGCGTGAAGTCATGGAAGTTATATGATTCAGGATTAGTAGCCTGTGACCTGGGAGGGCCAATGGGAAGGGAATGGTGCAAACTGACGTGCTTGGAAGGGATTCTCTTCCGGTGTCCATGCCTTGTAATGTGTTGGGTGATGTAGAAAACCAGAGACTTTCAGAAAGAATCTTTCTTGATGTTGAGATCACCTCCAGCCAGCATCATGGGATCTGTGCCATAAGCCTAAATAACGGGAACCCACTTGTCCTCCACGCTTATGGAGACCAGGCATTGTCCCCTGTATAACATCGTCCCCAGTTCTCCCCTCTTCTGTGGACTCTCATTGCCGTAGCAGTGCGCAGCCTGTGGTAAATAGCCGGGGCCCATGGCAAGGGGTGGGTGGTGTGGAGGGTATAGCAGGGCTGTGAGGAGGCTTAAGTAGTAACCCTCCTAAGTCCCTGGTCCAGCACTTTCTTCTCCATAGTTGAGAATATAAAGATGTTAGAAGTCTATAAAGATGCCTTATCTCAGAGAACAAAGTGGATAGAACACTAACCAGAGATTCAGCCCTGGATGCCCGCCAGGTAGGAACCCCAAATCACTCCCTTCTGTTCTACTTGAGAATTCTGTTCAAGATTCACAAAAAAAACTGGATTCTGTGCTGGGCCCTGAGATGTTTGCAGGAAGAGGTTTTCCCCTGGAGAGATGTTCTGGGAAGGAACATTTTATGAGCAAACAAGGTGAGTGCTGGCCACAGCCATGCTGAGCTTAGGAAGTGATAAGAGGATTCCGCAGGTTGGGGCCTGACTGGGGGGCGCTCTGAAAGCCATGCCTGGGCGTGAGCAGGTTGCTTTGATAAACAGATGTCTGTTCTTTGAGGAACTGCGCTTTGGGGTTTGGGAGGATGGAGCAGGAGAGAGGGCAGCTCAGGTTCTGCTGGCACAGTCACAGCACCTGTGTACACGTAACGTTTTTATAAGTTCTGGTTAGTGTGTTTAGAATTTATGATTATGAACAAAATGTATGGCCCAAAATACAACAGAGAATTATTTTCTCTATACTCATAAGCATTTGCTAACTCATTTCTTCACTCTTTTTTTTTAAATTGTGCTAAGATACACTTAACATGAAATTTCCCATCTTAACCATTTTTAGGTGTACAGTAGTGTTAAGTGCGTTCACATCGTTGCAGCTAACCTCCAGAACTTTTTTCCTATAAAACTGAAACTCTGTACCCATTAAGCAGTAACATCCCAACCCCCCTCCCCCTCACCCCTGGCAACCGCCATCCTATTTTCTGTCTCTGAATTTGACTGCTCTGGGTACCTCATATAAGTGGATTCATACATTATTTATCTTTTTGTGACTGGCTTTTTTTTGTTTGTTTTTTTTTTTTTGTGGTACGCGAGCCTCTCACTGTTGTGGCCTCTCCCGTTGCGGAGCACAGGCTCCGGACGTGCAGGCTCAGCGGCCATGGCTCACGGGCCCAGCCGCTCCACGGCATGTGGGATCTTCCCGGACCGACGGGGCACGAACCCGTGTCCCCTGCATCGGCAGGTGGACTCTCAACCACTGCGCCACCAGGAAAGCCCGTGACTAGCTTTTTTCACTTAGCATAATGCCTTCAGAGTTCATCCATGTTGTAGCAAGTATCAGAGTTTCTTCCTTTTTAAAGTTGCATAACATCCCATTGCATGTATGTATCACATCTTATGTATCCATTCATCCTTCGATGAACACATGGGCTGCTTCCACCTTCTGGCAGTTGTGAATAATGCTGCTCTGAACACGGGTGCACAAATATCTGTTTTGAGCCCCTGCTTTCAGTTCCTTTGGGTATATACCCAGAAGTGGGATTGTTGGATCATATGCTAATTACGTTTTTAATTTTTTTGAGAAACTGCCACACTGTTTTCTGTCTTAGGTGCAGCCCTGTTACATTCCTACTAACAGCGCCCAAGGGTTCCAGTTCCTCCACATCCTCACCAATACGTGTTATTTTCTGTTTTTTTTCTTGTTAGTTTTTTCTTTTGTTTTGTTTTGTTTTTGATAGTGGCCGCCCTAATGAGTGTGACGTGGTACCTCATTGTGGTTTTTCTTCAGTCTTTGTTTTCTTTCCATTTTCTTAAGAATTTCCAATCTGGAAAGTAGTGTTTGGAAGTATAGAAAGATGGAAGATCTGAAATTCAGCTCCCCCAGTAAGTTTAGTAAATAACTGATGAGTGTCAGTCTGACAAGGATCCATTTCCTGGTGACTCCCTCGAGCCCTGCCAGGTTCAGTTCACAACCAGCCCGTTCGCCTGTATCTCAAAGCCCAGTCCATGGGGTAGGGCTTCAGGAGGTGTTTCTAGCCAAGGAGAGATGTGATCATATTTGCCTTGAGAGGGAACAGTGAGGGCGCGGAGGGAGCTGTGAGAGGGACCTGGAGGTGAGGCCTGAACTGAGGTAGCAGTGGGAGGAAGCTAGAGGCAGCGGTGGGCTGCACAGGCGCCCAGGGCAGGAAGGAAGTGATGAGGCCCGAATGGATGTGGGAGGGAAAGAAGGAAAAGCTGGTAACATCCATTTTCTGGCTTAAATAATTGGTCCGGTGTCGCATGCTCTCCAGCTGAAATACAGATACAGGAGGAGGGCCAGCTTGTCGAGAGGCAGGGAGAATGCTGAGCACAGCCTTGAGAAACTGGACCCCGGGCTGCGAACTTCCTCCTGGGAGTGATTGCACAGGAGCACAGGGTCGGCCGCCGGGCGCCCCGTGGGGAGCGTGGGGGCCTCTGCAGCCTGTCGCAGGCACAGGGTGAACGGGGGGCCCCCGTTGACAAGCCCTCCTGCTCGTTCCGCATCCACTCAGCTGCGGGGTGAGGGCCCTTGTTTGGCCAGCCTGTGCTGGGGCTCAGTTCCCTTGGAGCGTGCTCTAGTGTACAGGGAGGACTGTGGGGAAGCCTGGCGGAAAGCAGGGAGCCAGGAGCCTTGTCGTTGCTTGTGACGCTTGGACTCCTCTGGGTTGACTCTGGGTGAGGGCAGCTGTGCAGCTCCACCCAGGCCCCTGCCACAGCGCCCCGCTCCTCACCGTAGGGGGTCTGTGTCCACCTACTCGGTGATGGGTCTCACAGGCTTCAGCAGGTGGCCTGGCCCTGGTGACAGTGCAGAGTTTGGGGTCCCTTACCCCGTATTTACCTCTCTTAGGACCAGTTTGGGATCAGTGTTCTGCTTTTAAACCTTCCTCCCTCTTAGGCGAACTGGCTTTTGGCCTTCTTAATGATTCCCTGACGCTAAGTATTGGCTTAATAAATGTTAGCTGCCCCCCAGCGCCGCCCCCTCCCCTGCCCCAAACCTCCTCTCTTCTTCTTTGTTTCTCTCTTATTAAACCCTCGTGAAGGGACTTCCTTGGTGGTGCAGCGGTTAAGAATCCGCCTGCCAATGCAGGGGACATGGGTTTGAGCCCTGGTCTGGGAAGATCCCACATGCTGCGGAGCAACTAAGCCCATGTACCACAACTACTGAGCCTGTGCTCTAGAGCCCGCGAGCCACAACTACTGAAGCCCGCACACCTAGAGCCCATGCTCCGCAACGAGAGAAGCCACCGCAATGAGAAGCCTGCGCACCACAACAAAGAGCAGCCCCCGCTCACCGCAACTAGAGAAAGCCCGCACACAGCAACGCAGACCCAACGCAGCCAAAACTAAATAAACAAATAAATAAATAAATTTATTTATTTTAAAAAAAAAACAACCCTCATGAAGACGTCTTTGTTAAGAGGCCGGGACTCTTCTTTAGTGTCAGCTGCTCCTGTCCCTTAAGCACCGGCCAGCTTTCCAGTTACTTAATAGAAGTCATGGCCCACAGTATCCCTGGAGAAAATAATTTTTCTCCCCGAATTGGCTCCACCCAGGGACTCCGTCTTCCCAGCTCTTTCCCTCTTCCTGTCCCCGCCCACACTTCGAGCAAGTTCACTCTGAGAATGTTGCTGCCCATCATCGAGGGGGAATGAGCAACAGGGATTTTCCTCTTTAAGTGGCCGACATGGTCCATCCGTGAGGAGCAGCTGACGTTCTGCATTCATCAGGGCTCTCGTGACCCATGCGCGTGATACCTGGTTTCCTCTACGAGGCGACACAGGGGGGACTCGTGGACCTGCCCCTGGAACCTGTCCGGCCTTGAGCCGAAGGGTGGGGCTCACCGCACCCCCTTAGCCCTTCGTGGTGACCCCTTCTTCCTGCAGGAGCCCCTCCTCTTCCCAGCAAGTGGCCTGGCCCTCAGTGCCTCTGGGATGCCCTCCAGGCCCCGACATAAGCACCCATTTGTCTCCCACCATTACCTTCTGCCACTTTCCACCTTGAACTTCAGGCTTCGGTTTAAGTGGACAGAACGTCTTTCACACCTCTCTCCAGGCCAAATCTATCTATGAGACTGTCCACAAAACCCACTCTTCTTCCCGGGGGCAGTCCTCTTCATCTTTCAAGGTGAGTGTAGGAACTGTCTCCTCAGAAGCACTCTGTGCATCTCCAGTTTGAGCGAAGTGCTTCCTCTTCGTCCTCTGGCAGGTGTTTGGTGCACACCTTTATCATCATAGCTTTTTCCCGATTCCTTTAGTTGATGCTGGTGCCTGCCTTCCCATTAGGCTTCCTGAGGGCGGGGCCGTGCCCTGCTCCTCTTTGAATGTCAGCATCTCAACACAGTGGGCACTTCACAGATGTTCACCAAGATGTAGGTTTGCAGCCGAAATGCTCTCAGCGCGGGAGATGTGTCTGCTCATAGGTGTCTAGGTGCCTCGTGCTTCAGATGGGTCCTTATGCACTGTTTAGCATCTCCAGACTAGCTGGGCCTTATCTTTCTTTTTTTTTTTTTGTGGTACGCGGGCCTCTCACGGTTTTGGCCTCTCCTGTTGCGGAGCACAGGCTCTGGACGCGCAGGCTCAGCGGCCATGGCTCACGGGCCCAGCTGCTCCGCGGCATGTGGGATCTTCCCAGACGGGGGCACGAACCCGTGTCCCCTGCATCAGCAGGCGGACTCTCAACCACTGCGCCACCAGGGAAGCCCTGGGCCTTTGTGAGGCTCTCACGCACACAGATGTACTTCGTGCATGTTTTGTGGCTTTCTTGACTGTTGCACATGCACATCTCTTGGTTTCCTTGGTATCCTATAGACCTGAGTATGTTTTTTTTGCAGTGGATTTAAAGTTTATGCTACTTAGTACTCAGTTCCTTTTAGAACAAAGCTCTCTGAAAGAATTACATCAGGTTTGCAAATGACTGTATCCAGTAAGATCCAACTTATCTTCAGAGCAGTCAGTTTCAACAGGCAACCTAGTAATTGTCCAAAAAAACCCATGCTCTGAATCATAGTAAGATTTGGACTTTTTAAAAGTGAAGTCTTTGCTACCCAGGAACATTTTATGAGCCCAACTGGGCATGTCATGTTGGATGTATCGTTTCTAAGGTAGTTTAGGAACTCACTGCCGGCCCGCATCGTAGGCTTTCTGGAAACCAGGGTTTGTAGGCACACATGCGTGGTACTTAGTGCCAGAGAATTTTTGGAGGAGGCAAAGCAGCCTGGTGACTTCCTTTGAGAGTCAGCTCCGCTTTGAGAAGCGCCCAGCCAAGATCTTTGCCAGGAAACTGTTTCACTGCAGGGGAAACGTCCAAGCCCACTCCTCAGGCATCCTCTGTCTTGCTCTGAGGCTGCAAACAGGCAGCTAACTTGGCAGAAAGCAGGAGCTTTCACAGCTTTTTGAAAGTGCTCTGAGCAAAATTATATACATTCCAAGTTCATTTCAGTCTTAAAAATAAAGGGAGAAAATGTCATTTGTGCATTGTCCTCCTTTAAGCACTGACCAGCGGCGAGCCTGTTGAAATGGATATACTGCATTCGAAGAAATTCCGAAGAGGAGAAATGCCTGGGTTTCAAATGCGGTTGGGCCAAAAATATCTAAAGTCAAAAATCAAACCTCTCTTTGGCAAGCCGTCCAAGGAGCTTTATGGAACGTAGCGCTGATGGGGTTGATGGGCGTCAGGGCCAACTCAGGGCTCAGTGCAAGGCCCCTGACTCTGAAGGCTGTCTGAAATCATCGACAGTCAGGGGATAAGGACAGATGAGTGATGGTTATTTTTAACCTAACGTTTAATTTTCGTGTGTTAATCATTACGGAAAATTTAGATATCACAAACAAGCAAAAAAGAAGAAACTACGGCAGTGAACATGTTGCTGTATATTCTAGTCTATACCTCTGTCCCACCATGTAGCCATCTCTTTCTCTCCGTGTGTGCACATGTATATGTACATTCATTTACATATATACATTTATACTTATATACATTTATATGTGTTCTTTTACCAGGATGGGTTCACACTGGGCTTGTTTTATGCACTTACATATCTTTCCCCTTCGTATGTATTAACCTACATCATTTTAACATCCATGTGAGATTCCATCGTATGGATATGCCATACCTTACTTATCTTCTGTCGGCAGGTGTCTTGTTGTCTAGCTTTGAACTATGGCAAGCAGTTGGGGTGAACACATGTGTAGCTAAATCTTTGTGCTTCTCCGTGAGTATCACTTCCTCAGGTGAGAAAAAGTAGAATGGGATTACCAGGCCAGAGGGTGTATATATTGATAGTTTTAAGGCTCTTGATAGATGTTCACAAACTGTTCTATAGGATGGTTGTACGTATCACCACTATTTCTCTCCCACCAATACCACATGAGAGTTTCCCTTTCCTTGCAAACTGGAAAAGGATCCTCTTGACTCATAGACTGTGTTGATATGAACACACCCTCCTGGATGCAGCTCTAAGCTGTATTCACAGTAGCTGGAGTCTAGGCAATCCTGCTAACAGTGGCTCTCTCTGGAAGCGTGTCCTGGGCATCCTGATCATCACCCGGGATTCATCAGGCACCTCACTTGTCCTGTGCAGAGCTCCGTGCTGTGTGCAGTTCGCTCCAGCCTTCCTGCTCCTTCAGGTTTAGAGTAGGGTTGGGGTTTCGGAATGTGAAGCCGGAAGGAACTATATTCCGCAGGAAGAGTTCCGGGATTGCGACGCAGAAAGCCGAAAGCACCAAGATACGTTACTGGTGAGGACTTCTTACCAGCTGACAGCAGTTGTAGGAAAAGGAAGTAGTTTCATTTTCCTTCCTCTCTCCTACCCCTTCCCTATTTCTTCCTTAGGCTTTCCCTCCCTATTTCTTCCCTCCTTCCCTCCCTCTCTCCCTTCCTTCAACTGGAAGGATAAATACATCACACTGGGGAGAGAGTAAGAAAACGTCAGTAACCAGGTGCTTCCTTTGCTCTACTGAGCTTAGCTTCCCTCTACATTTCTGTCAGCTTCCAGGAAACAGTCACAGGATCTAATCTGTTCACTCAGTTCCCAGCATAGCACCTGGAACTTAATAGCCATTGTAATACATGTGAACCAAGTGAATTCAGTTCTTCCCCTTAATTCATACCAATGTAAAAGGGGCTTCAGAAACATAGCCTGGTCATAGCTGGAGATACTCTTGGTAAGACCCGCACCGTCAGGTGAGGTCATGTCCTCACTACGGGTCCTGGGAGGAAAGATTGCGTTGCCCGTGGATACAGTGCCCTGCTAGCCCCACTTTTCTCTCTTCTCTCTCACTTTCTGGGGCTTTATACATTGTTTTATCCTTTTTTTTTCTTGCTGACCTGGAGTGTGAAAGTTTTATACGTGTAGTGGTTGGCAATATTTATGTTGCTGGTGACTTGGCTGTGTTTTAGCTGATGGTTATTTACTGTGTTTGTCTCTGCTGGTTTGTCTTATTGGGCCTTAACATCTTTCAAAAGTTTGCTTTGCCGCAAGACTGACTTCCTCTCCAGTCTTTGGTCTCAGTGGTGTCGCTTTTTCATGGGCCATTTATTCACTTGGCGGTTGCTGTAGAGCCTTAAATAGCTTGTGAAGATGCACAGTCTTGGGGAACTGGCGGTGAACGCAGCTGAAAGACGTGAGCTTCTTCCTCCATTAACAGAGAACAGCGTCAGTTTCAGCCAGGCCCCGGGGATGTGGCGAGCCGATTCCAGACCACCGTGGTAGAGCAGATGCACAGTAGAGAGAGCCGTGCGCAGTGTTTGGTTTCCCAGTGCATTTAAAAACTATGTTTATACTGTAGTATTACATTATTCTGTATGTTAAGCATGCGGTAGGATTATGTCTAAAAAAATGTACATACCTTAATTTAAAAACACTTTAAAAATGCTAACCATCATCTGAGCCTTCAGAGAGTCACAAGGTTTTTGCAATAGTAACATCAAAGATAACTGATCACAGCTCACTGTAGCAAATATGATAAGAAAGAAAAGTTTTCAGGATAGTGAGAATTACTAAAATGTGACACAGACAGAATGGCCATCATCAAAAAAATCTACAAACAATAAATGCTTGAGGGGGTGTGGAGAAAAGGGAACCCTCTTGCACTGTTGGTGGGAATGTAAATTGATACAGACACTATGGAGAACAGTATGGAGGTTTCTCAAAAAACTAAAAATAGAACTACCATACGACCCAGGAATCCCCACTACTCGGCATACACCCTGAGAAAACCATAATTCAAAAAGAGTCATGTACCAAAATGTTCATTGCAACACTATTTACAATAGCCAGGACACGGAAGCAACCTAAGTGTCCGTCGACAGATGAATGGATAAAGAAGATGTGGCACATATATGTAATGGAATATTACTCAGCCATAAAAAGGAACAAAACTGAGTTATTTGTGGTGAGGTGGATGGACCTAGAGTCTGTCATACAGAGTGAAGTCAGTCAGAAAGAGAAAAACAAATACCGTATGTTAACACCTATATGTGGAATCTAAAGAAAAAAAGAAAAATGGTTCTGATAACCTAAGGGCAGGACAAGAATAAAGATGCAGAAGTAGAGAACGGACTTGAGGACACGGGAAGGGGGAAGGGTAAGCTGGGATGAAGTGAGAGAGTAGCATGGACATATATACACTACCAAATGTAAAATAGATAGCTCGTGGGAAGCAGCTGCATAGCACAGGGAGATCAGCTCGGTGCTTTGTGTCCACCTAGAGGCGTGGGATAGGGAGGGTGGGAGGGAGACGCAAGAGGGAGAGGATATGGGGATATATGTATACATATAGCTGATTCACTTTGTTATAAAGCAGAAACTAGCACAACATTGTAAAGCAATTATACTCCAATAAAGATGTTAAAAAAATAAAATAAATAAAATGTGACACAGAGACATGAAGTGAGCAAACGCTGCTGGGAAAATGGCGCTGGTTGACTTGCTCGATGTAGGGTTGCCACAAACCTTCAATTTGTTAAAAAAAAAAAAAAAGCAATATCTGCGAAGTGCAATAAAGTGAAGTCGGTCTGTACTGACTTAGCTTTTTCTTTCTTGTCCTTGAATATAACTCCACTGTGAGCCACTTTAAATGATGAGCTCCTTTGTTTCCTGTTTTCAGAGTAGCAGAATGGGGGCTTCCCTGGTGGCACAGTGGTTAAAAATCCACCTGCCAATGCAGGGGACAGAGGTTTGAGCTCTGCTCCAGGAAGATCCCACATGCCACGGAGCAACTGAGCCCGTGAGCCACAACTACTGAGCCTGCTCTCTAGGGCCCGTGAGCCACAACTACTGAGACTGTGTGTCACAACTACTGAAGCCCATGCGACGAGACCCCGTGCTCCGCAACAAGAGAAGCCACTGCAGTGAGAAGCCCACGCACCACAATGAAGAGTAGCCCCCGCTCGCCACAACTAGAGAAAGTCCACGCACGGCAATGAAGACCCAACGCACCCAAAAAAAAAAAAAAAAAAGCAAGGAGCAGAACGATGAGCTATAGGATTCCAAGTGCGATCTGTCTTCATTCTGTTCCTTTAGATTTGCGCTGTCTGCTCAGGGGCAGCATTTCTGCTTCCCTCATTGTAGAACTGCATGATCCAAAGCTGAATTGTGTGGGTCAGTTGAGGAAGTGAGCCTTTGCCCAGTGCAATGATGGATAGCAGTTATGGGCAACTGTGGTAGGTAGCAGATTCCTCTTCGTCCTACATGTCAGCATGATTTTCTTCTGAAGTAACATCTTGTATTAACTTGATTACCTGCCGTGAGCTCTCTGTAGTTTGTTGACTCATTTGATCAGAGCTTGTTGCTGATTCAGTCAAGGGTTCCTGACGTACATACATACCTGTTCCTGCTTCCAGGCCTTCGCTGGAAACGTGCTGTTTCCTCCTCCTGGACTGCTCGTCCGTGTGTCCGCCTGCTCGTCACATGGCTAAATCCCACATCCCCTCTAAGATGTCAGTTTCAGCGTCATTTCCTCAGGGAGGCCCTACCAACCCCAGCCCAGATTTCATCTCCTTGGATCTTTATACATAGCATCCTGTCTCTGTGGTAGCACTTTAAATGGTTGCTTAACTTGTGGGTTTTGGTGCAACTATTTGCCCACTCTTGGTCTGGGTATTTAATGGAATATTTTTAGTATATTTAGTGAAAAGGTTTGATTTTCTTAATAATGTACCCCTGCTTCTAAGTAGGTGTTTGGGAAGCAGTTGTTGATTGAATGTGTGTGTGTGTGTGTGTGTGTGAATTGTTGTGCCACCCCCTTCTTTTATCCCAGACCGTAATGCTAACCTTGAACAGCCGTGTCCCACATCAGTGACCTCAGATATTTAGTCACCATAAGCAACCCCAAATTTTATGATCTACTGAGGTTAATCATCGTCATTGCTGGAGATGAATGGAAATCAACTAGAGATTTGTAGAAGCAAAAAAGAAGTAAAACGGTTGCTATAATCACAGTAGATTGAGAAAAATGTTTGAAACAGGTAGTTTGTCTCATTATAAATTGAGATGCTTATTGCAAAAAAGTAAAACATTCAGAAATGAATAAAGTAATCACAAGCATTCACAATCCTTCCACCAAGAAATAATGATTGGTTTATATTTGTAATATTTACTTATATTTTATACTATATATGTTTAATTGTACATCAGGTACTATAATCATGCATTCTAAAAAGTATCTTAGAAAAACAACATCGAGCTCTCACTCGATACACAGCTCTGTGTTCTGCTTTTTCTTTTACTACTTTCCTGGGAACTTGTCCCCAGGTCATCCAACACTCTTCTTCATCCCATGTTTATATCATCATGTAACTCTTTTTTTTTTTTGTGGTACGCGGGCCTCTCACCGTTGTGGCCTCTCCCGTTGCGGAGCACAGGCTCTGGACGCGCAGGTGCAGCGGCCATGGCTCACGGGCCCAGCCGCTCTGCGGCATGTGGGATCTTCCTGGACCGGGGCACGAACCCGTGTCCCCTGCATCGGCAGGCGGACTCTCAACCACTGCGCCACCAGGGAAGCCCCATCATGTAACTCTCGCTTCATCATTGAGGACTCTTGGAACTATTTCTCCTTTTTGCCCACATAAATTGATTACAGTGCAATTAATCAGCTTATATAAATCTTTCCCACTTTATTATTTGTCAGCTAAATCCACACACCCCAGAATTCTTTATTTGACGATATCTGCTGCTTACATTAAAACAACAAGGGGAGGAACAGAGAGAGAGACGTCAGAGAGAAATCAGGAAGGGAGGCTTGAGACCTAGAAGAGGCGATGGCAGGGGAGGGCTGGGGGAGGGCGGCCAGCCCCAGGGAGGTACACAGGGGCTGCCGAGACCTCCCTTAGCCCCGTGGATGTGAGGCTCATGTTTCAAGCCCTGCCTGGTTGAGCGTGTGAGCATCGTGTCCCTAAGCACGCGGTATCAAAGAAGTACAGGTGTGCAAAGTAGACCCGGAGAGCTCTTCACTTCAGGAATGTCTTGCCAGGGCAGAGGAGCTGTGGTGCATTTCAAGTCTTTTTCACGTCTTCAAACCCCGCTTCTCTGCCCACAAATATGCACAGCTTCTCTTTTCCTAAACGAACCTCCTCTTGGGCTACCCCGTGTAGATCCCACCAAACCGTTTCATCAGGATCATCTACCAGGTACATTTCCAGCCATGTGAGATTGCTCCCATAAAGCATGGTGCATCTGTATTCTGAAATGGCATGATACTAAACTGTGTTGTGGAATGATAGGTAATGTTTTGGGGATTTGTCCAAGGTGTGTATTAGGAGGAAAAGGCTACACAATAAACTCTGTTGTCAGCTTTCATCCGTGTGCGTGTGTGTTCGGCTGGGAGGCCGAAGGCTGTTTACCAAGATACCGTGATCGTGGTGAGGGACTTGACTGCATTTTACTCCCCTGTATTTTCTACCTTTGCTGCAGTTAATTACTTTCATCTTGAGAAGGCTGGAAGCACCGCCGGTTGTTATTTCTTAGGGCACAGAGAACTCTGCCCTGGCTGACGTCATTGCCTCCCCGCCCAGGTGTTCTGTGACTCTGTGTAATTGGGGTCTGGTGCTCAGCCTATGCCACTGACTTCAAAGCTCTACCTGGAGTGCTCATTAGTTGAACACCTACTATGTGCCTTGCAGAAGGCCCTCAGATACACAGCTCAGCTGGTCTCTGTCCTCCAGGAGCCCTGGTGGACAGGGCTCTGCCTATCCTCTGTGACCTGTAGGGTCCCGGGTGGTCTGGGCCCTTCTTGGGCCCCTTCTCTCATCCCATCACTGTCCCCTGGTTGCACCTGCTCTCGCCATTCCAGTCTTGCTGTGCTCCCCGCGTGCCACACGTTGTCCCTCGTCATTGGCCTGGCTTCCGTCGCGTGCCGGCACCAGCTGCATCCTCGTGGTCACGCCCTCGCTCAGCCCTCTCTCCACCCTCCCTCCTGGCTTCAGGCTATTCCACAGCACGTATCACAAAAACATTTTCACTGTTGGTTAGCTGTCCTTCTCCCCCCACTCCCACTAGAATGGAAGGTTTATGACGGCAGGGGCTTGGCTCCTTTTGCTGAGTCTCAGGGCCTGGGACAGTGCCGGGCACGTGAATGGCTTGTTGATCAAATGAATTGATGGTGCGTGAGCCACTAGCTCCTGTTCCTCATGCTCAGTGCCTTGCTTGTTTCTTTCGTTTTCCTTCTCCTATGTTTGTTCCACTCGATTTTCCCACTCCCCACACTGTGGCCATTGTTCTGTCCGTCTGTCAAGCCAGGCCCAGCTCAGACAGACAGCGAGGCCCCCTCCCATGCATGCAGCTATAAATGCTCTCCCTCCACCCCGGCACGGAAAAAATGGAACTTTCTCCTTGGGCTCCTCACGTACTGTGTGATCCATACACACTTACAATTCACGCTTAAGACCTGAAGACAGTTTGTCCGTTCTGTGTGTCTAACACACTGCCTTGCACATAGTAGGTGCTTGTTAAAGGTTTGTTGGATGCACACATATTTCACTTACAATTCACGCTTAAGACCTGAAGACAGTTTGTCCATTCTGTGTGTCTAACACACTGCCTTGCACATAGTAGGTGCTCGTTAAAGGTTTGTTGGACATGGGGCAGGCATGGCTGAATGAAGTGGCAGGAACATTCCCTGTGGCACACTGTTCTGGTCTGTCCACAGAGGAGAGGTCCATCTGGGAGTGGTGAGTCATATTCAACTCTGGGAGGCTGTTTCTGGGGTACACGTTGCCGTGGTTTGGTTAAGGAGGTGAGATGGAATTCCAGAGTTGAAGTAGGAATGGAGGAGGAGTAAGAAGAGGTGAACTTTGCCCTTGACTTCTCTAAAGAGGAGGTCACCTTGGGCCTCTCCCTGATCCGCCCCCCCAACCCCCAGGCCTCAGTCTCCTGGCCTGTACAGTAGTGGGAGGACGGGAGCAGGGGTGTCTGGTGGGCGACGGGCGTGTGTGCCGAGTTGATTGCATGATCTCTTGTACTTTTTTTTTTTTTTGCGGTACGCGGGCCTCTCACTGTTGCGGCCTCTCCCGTTGCGGAGCACAGGCTCTGGACGCGCAGGCTCAGCGGCCATGGCTCACGGGCCCAGCCGCTCCGCGGCATGTGGGATTTTCCCGGACCGGGGCACGAACCCGTGTCCCCTGCATCGGCAGGCGGACTCTCAACCACTGCGCCACCAGGGAAGCCCTCTTTTTCTTTTTAAACTCTTAATTTTGAGGAAATGGGAATCATTATTTATCAAGGGGATCCTCTCTCTCTGTCTTTAACTGCTCATCTCCAGCCTCATTTAAGGGCCCATCCTTCTCTGCCAGTCACTGCAGTGTGTGTGGTCTTCCAGACTCTGCACTAAGCTCCTTTATTCACATTCCATACCTGTGTCCTGGGTAATTCCTATCCAGATGCTGGTGAATTCCAAGTCTGTATGTCCATCCTGATGACGGCCCAAGCGCTAGATCTTCGTTTGTATCCCCCGCCTGCCGGACGTCTCAATTTGGTTGACCCTGGAATCATTAGATTCAACATGTGTAAAATCGAGCTTACTTTCTTGAAGGCAGCATAGGGATAAACTGTGGGCTCTGGAGTCGATTGATTCTGCCATTTACTGGAGTCGTGGCCACTGCTCGTGTGTAAAAGGGGGGAAGGGTGGCACCTACGTCACAGGACCATTGTGAGAGTCAAATGCGAGTCCTCAGACCCAGGTGTGGAATGACTCTTTCGTGGATGTTGATACGGATACTTTGTACGTACGGTCTTGTTTGATGAGACGGATGTTTGTCTTCTTTGAGGGAGGGCTTGTTATTGTCTTCAAAGTCTGTAAAAATCAAGCGTCCAAGATTAAATAGCTCATGCTTAGCCTCACAACCACTAGCATTTGTATTCGGACCAGTCGACCTTTTAGCACAGCCTCTTGGCCATGAAGCTCGGCTTCCCCACCCACTGTGTGACCCGGCCAGAAACCTGAGGGTCATCTTTGACTCTTTCTTTCCCATCACAACCTCCAACAAAATCCAGCCCATTAGCAGGTTTTCTCAACTGAACCCCTGCGTATCAGAAGATACTGGCATTTCCTTATCCCAGTGATCCTGGGTCCTGCCTCCATCATCTCTTGTTTCCGTGACGACACAGGCCTCCTGATCTGGTTCGTGGCTTCTCCTCTCATGTGTTCTCTGTGGGCTCTCTAACAACCCTGTTCCAAGACACTTTTCTGCCACTGTCTTTGGGGTCAGGTGCAGAGTCCTCAATATAACTTCCAAGGCCCTGCACCGTGTGGCTTCTCGTGTCCTGTTGAGCTTCACGTCTTGCCCCTCCCCTCACAGGAAGCCGAGACCTGGCTTTATTGAGCTGCTGCACCATGCGAGGAAGAGTGGCACAGCCTGGGCGGAAGTTCCCTTGGGAGGCTTGCCTTGATTCTAGGTCCTACCAAATTCTGAGACCAGCACCCGCTCGGTGTGTTACAACCCTTTGTCCTTCCTCATCCTGGCTGTGACACACTGGGTGCGCCCCTCATGTTTATTCCACTGTCACTTACAGACTGGGAGCCCCACGGAGGCAGGGACATATCTCACTTCCGGACCTCTGTATCCCCTGTGCCTTGCACAGCGCCTGGCACTGTGCTCAGTAAAATACGTACGTGCCCAGAGTGTCACACTGGAGATGAAGCTATTAAAACTCACATTTCATGACTTTCTGAGACCACACAACTCATTAGAAACAGTTGCAGTGGTTAGCAGCACAGATTTTAATACCAAACTGATTCAAGCCCTCCCTCTGCTACTTACCTCATCTAAGCCTCAGTTTCCTGTTTTATAAAATGGGGATGAGACCTGCTAGGGTTAGGAGAACAAAGTGAGGGTATTGCATGCTCAGTGCCAGGACAAGCACCTGCACGTTGTAAACTGTCTGGTGATAGGTTTTCATTCGAACCTCTCAGAGCAGCATTTGCCTTGTGACACTGTCAGAGCAGAGCGACATTGTCTGCTGATGGGCACATTGAGCTGATGTTCACAGAAAGTGTAAATCAAGAATAAAGACAGTTCTATTAGGAAAATCCTCAGGTTTTGAAAGTGTTTTATCTGGTGATTTTATTTTATTTTTTTTTGACTGTAATTATCTCTAGAAAGACTAAACTGTACCGAAGTCTAAAAATATGTACTAGGAAGCATTCCCAAGGTTCTGTTTATCGTTATATAAAAGAGAATGATCGTATATGAACTTAAATGAAACCCTGTATCGGCTTAGCGTGATGGCATGTGGATTGGGCTCCAGAAGTGGCAAATCCCTTTCATACACTATATTTACGTGATTGATTTCTCATGGATGGCGGTGCCTGTAATCCACAGATCATTTTCATTTGATAGAAAGATAAATATAACCCTAAATGGTAAGTTTCAATGAAGGATTTAATATTCTTATTATATATCACAAACTGGAGCATTGCTCATAAAATGAACGAATTGAGGATGTTTTGGAAGCAGGCTATCGTGGGTTCAAGCCCTGGTTCCACCACATCTTACCATCATGACCTTGGACAAGTTCTTTCAGACCTCTGAGCTCTGGGTTTCTCATCTGTTAAATAGATCGGGTACTCTGTGCCATCTTCAGGATTTGCTGGGAAGGCAGAGTAATAAGCAAACGTGTAAATCACTCAGCACTGCCCTCAGTTCTGCTTGCAAAACCCCCCAGACATCTTACTCTCAATTTTAGCCCAAATTAAATTGGTAACAGATCTATTTGAAAATTCGTTAGCTCATGGTAAAGGTAACCGTTGCCAACCTGGATTATCTTATCCAAGGAGAACAGTTGACTGATGAATTTTTCCATAGTTCAGCTTCTTAGCTGTACTTGCTATCCACCACAACAGGAAAACGTTTAAGAATTACAGTTCATGCTGTTTAAAAGGTATAGTGAAACCTTGAAGTAATTCAGTCTAGTATTTGAGAAAAAGTCAACTTGTTATCAATATTTTAGCGAGTTGTTTTAAAATTCCCAGTGACCTAGCCCCCTTTAGTTTGCTACCACTATGGTCAATCTGTTCATAATCTCTGTAGCCCCCATAGCTCCAATGTCATATAACCACTAACTACAGGAGGATCTCGAGAATCCTCCATACAGTATAACCATTTATAAAGTAGTAAAAACATGAATTTGACTTCTGTGGGCAATTATCGTTGGTACTTAGTTATTATTAGTGCTCTAGTTATCATGGGAAGTGTGTAAAACATAATAGCTAACTCTTTGGAGAATTTGCTTCAAGAAATGATTGGAAAATGTGATCTGTATAAGAAGACGTTTCAATTTGTGCATGGCTACTGGCTTTTAAGTACCTTACTGTTTTGCTCCTGATGTTCCCACTGTTAATTCTTTTCTTAATTGATGTCTGTGCTCTCTCTCTCTCTCTCATCTCCCTGGCAGTCTTTTCCCTATAAAAGGACCCATCTGTCTAAGGTAGAGATTTTCCATTTTTCTGTACTAATCAGTGGCTAGGCTGCATGGGGTAGGCACGCTTCTCGTTTAGAAGTCTCCCTTAACTCTGCTTGTCCCGTACAGTGGTGTTTTGTTTGCTTTCCTTCAAGTAAAGTATGTTCTTTTCAGCCTGAATTCAAGCACTCCCAAAGTATGTCTAATTTATAATCATAGTCATAGAGCAAAGAATACATTTTAAACTTGCTAACCCATAATGATTAAAAAGCGTACCTGACAAACCAGTGTTCTTTGTAATATGTAACTACATATAGAGAATATGAGAGTGAAAAAAGCTCTTTCAGAAAAGTGACTCATTTTCATTTGATTTATTAGACTTGAATTTGAGCGGCAACAGCGTGAAGAACTTGAGAAATTAGAAAGTAAAAGGTAAGCCACGTGGTAGGAGTCATAACACCACAGAGTGGGTGGGTGCCTGTGTTGATGTCCTAGGCTGAGATCACCTGTGTCTGTGTCCTCTCCCTCTGGCTCCGTGTCCATCATTTACACGTCTGATGACTGTAGCTCCTTTCTCTTTAGCTGGTTAGTTTTACTTCACGTTTGAATTTTTTAAATAGTTCATCTTCAAATACTTGTGAGACTGGGGAGTAGAGTCAGTAGGCAAATTTAATACACTCTTTAAGTGTAATACATCAAATGTAGACTTGTTTAAATTTAACTAAAAAGTATTTCTTCCTTAATAATATCCTGAGTTTTAAAAAAGCCGAAAGAATGACCCTTCCCCTTCTTATGCCTCCTCACTTTTTAAACCTCTTTCCTTATGTTGACCAGCCATTTGTATTTCCTTTTCTAATCTGCCTCTGCGTGTTCTCAGCTCCCTTTCCTTTTGTGTGTGTGTGTGTGTGTGTGTGTGTGTGTGTGTGTGTGTGTTTAATTGATTTGGAGAGCATTTTTTATATGTTCTGAGTGTAATTCTTTGATAAAACTAAGTAGTTTTCTTTTTTTTCCTGTCCTATTTAACAAGCCAAGAAATGGACCAAGGATCGATATTAGAATAGAAAGTAAGGCCGCAGAAAATCTACACCCTGGCTATTTATTTTCTAGAGTGTGGGGTCTGGATGTTACAGATGAATTAGCTTAGCTCACAGCATCATGGACGATAGGTCTTGGGTGGGTCAGGAGATGGAGGCCGTGCATCCGTACTCTGACATGCCCTGTGTTCTTGCTTTGGAGGCCACCCTGACCTCGAAACATTGACTTAGCACCCAGTGGGGACCCTTTGCTCTCTAAGACACACCATGACATGTAACGGCCAGAATCATGCATTTAAGTATTCTAATGGAGACTGACATTATTTTCAATGTTATGCATTAATAAACTAATATTTTGGATCATTTGGTGATTACCATTTGTCCTAAACTAGTGATTAAATAGCGTGTAGTTATTTGAGCTGGAACAATGAAGTGTCGATTATCTTGACTTTGATATTTGACCCTGATGAGTTGAGGACAGCATAAGCATTTTTATTTAATGTCATTTTGTAACCGAATTTCCATTGAGTTTTAGCCTTTGGGCTGAATAAAATTATTCACATTTAATTTAAATTGGGCATGCCTCTTTCTCTTTGAGCTCAGGGGGCTTTAAAAATTATATCATGCATAACACATTATGCTTATAGGTTCTGCAAAGAAATGATAGCAGAAGCTACTTCAGGAGATTAGGCAAATGATATGTTGGACAGTTACAGAGTAAAAAAATTAAACAGCATGCTGCTGGATATTAAAAGGAAAGTGCTGTTCTCTTTTTTTTTTTTTTTTTTAAATTTAGTGAAGGGTGTGTGGTGTATGTCCATTTCTAGGAGGTATCAGTTTAGGGAGAAGTTAGAGCAGCTTTTGAACCTAGCGCTCAAATAACGATCAGTCAACGATTTGCATTTCAGAAAACTCATAGAAGAGATGGAGGAAAAGCAAAAGTCCGACAAGGCTGCGCTGGAGCGGATGCAGCAGGAGGTGGAGACCCAGCGCAAGGAGACGGAGATCGTGCAGCTACAGATCCGCAAGCAGGAGGAGAGCCTCAAGCGCCGCAGCTTCCACCTGGAGAGCAAGCTCAAGGACCTGCTGGCCGAAAAGGAGCGGTTCGAGGAGGAGAGGCTGAGGGAGCAGCAGGAGACTGAGCTGCAGAAGAAGAAACAGGAAGAGGAGCGGTTTCTCCGCGTCCGGGAAGAGCTCCAGCGGCTGCAAGAACTCAACAGCCATGAGAAGGCCGAGAAGGTTCAGATATTTCAGGAGCTGGAGCAACTCAAAAGGGAAAAAGAGGAGCAGTGTGTCAGGCTGGAGCAGGAGAGGAGGCGGCTGGAGGGGCAGGAGGAGGAGCAGGTCCTGCGCGTGGCGCGCTTGGAGGAGCAGCTCCGGGAGAAGCGGGAGCTGGTCCGGCTGCCGCGGCTCGGGGAGGCGCAGCGCGCGGAGGAGGAGCGGCAGGACCTCGAGGGCATCCGCGCATGTCTCCTGCGGGCCAAGGAGGCCTGTGCCGAGGGGGATGGCGATGGCCGGGAGCTCGAACGGGCGCAGCTGCGTTTCTTAGCGTTCAAGCGAAGGCAGCTGGCCGCGCTGACCACCCTGGAGAAGGAGCTGGTTCAGCAGAAGGAGCTCCTGAAAAAGGAAGTGGAGGAAGAACGTGAAATCCTGGAGCGCTTAAAATCTGGCAGCAAGGAAGAATCGAAGTCGTTGTTCAAGAAGGATGGTGGTGCCGCAGATGTGCCCCACGCGGCTGGAGATGCGGAGCAGATCAAGCCGGCGGAGGGGAGGCTGCAGTGTAAGGAGAGCCAGCTCCAGTATCTCCTGCAGCATCATTTGCCGAGGCTGTTGGAAGAGAAACAGAGAGCCTGCGAGATCCTCGACCGAGGTCCTCTCGGCCTGGACAACACTCTCTACCAAGTGGAGAAAGAGATGGAAGAAAAAGAAGAGCAGCTCGCGCAGTACCAGGCCAGCGCCAGCCAGCTGCAGAAGCTCCAGGCCACCTTCGAGTTCACGGCCAACGTGGCCCGTCAGGAGGAGAAGGTGAGGCGGAAGGAAAAGGAGATCCTGGAATCCCGGGAGCAGCAGCAGAGGGAGGCGCTGGAGCGGGCGGTGGCCCGGCTGGAGCGGAGGCACTCTGCCCTGCAGCGGCGCTACGCCCGGGGCCTGGGGGCCGAGGAGCGGAGGCCGAAGCCGGCCACCTTGACCGCCGGCGGCAGCGAGCGGTCCGGGCTCCGGGCCGGCCTGGGGGCCGAGCAGGAAGCCCTGGAGAAGGACCGGGAGAGGTGAGCCGAGCCCGAGGGGACGCCTGCCACACCCTCCGTGCCCCACGGCATTAACCCTCGGGCTGTGATGGCGCGGCTTCTAGCCCTGGTGCTGTGTCTCTCACTGTTGTTTGAAAAAGTAATTCTGTAGCCTTTATGTTTTCTGATTCACTGGCAAATGCTTAGCCTTCTTTTCTTTTTCCTTAGGATCCTTGGTTTAGAGTCACTGGCCTAAAGTTGGAAAAAACACACAAACTAAGCCCATGTCTGTTACCTCACTGACCTCTGACTGTGTGTTTAATATTTGATAAACAGGGAAGACTGAGAAAGCTTCCAGCCGGATTCCCCCTCCCTCCTTCGGTGCTCTCCCCAAACCCCATTCCCTTTCGTTGACTCCTTTTCCCTCTGCTGCCCTTTCCCTCCCCTTCCTCCCTCTCCCCCCCCCACCCATGTCTTCTCTGGGACCTTGACCAGCACTTGTTCACAGGTTCCATAAACACTGATTTCCACACCTGGCAGTGAACTGAAAAATATCCCTCCCCCCACCCCTGCTGATTCTCAGTGTTTGAGAATCCAGAGGGACACCTCAGGATTCTGTATTAAAAAATAAACAAGCAAAGCTCTCTAGATGTTCCAAACATGGTGGTCTATCCAGGCATGTTAGGTCATGATTCTCTGATATTATTTTCGATGTTGTGAACTAGGGAGTAGCGCTGTTTTCATGATAAAGGAAGAATATTTCTCTTCCTCTACCTGTTGCCTGTCACCTTGCTTCTCAGAGGTAGGATCTCAAGACAAATAAATACGTGAACTGGGGGATGCTTTTTCTGCTACCCCTGCAGACGCGATGCCAAGACTCAGAGAGACTGGCGGCCGCCTATTGTGCAGACGTCATCGGATTTGGTGTCCCGCAAGGGGGCTTTGTGCCCTTCCTGCCCTGCTGGCCTTGGGCAGGCTCTTCCACCTTGGGGCCGCAGTGTCCTTACCCTCATGAGGAGGGCATGGGCCTGTGTATTTTCTTTAGTTCCAGACCCTTTGGTCTGTTGAGATCTTAACTGAAGCCCAGGTTACGGGGGCCTGGAATGCTGCCCCCTCCCCAGGAGCCCTCCCCTCACAGCACCTCCCGAGGGGCTGCAGCAGAAGCCCGGAGTGCTGGCCTCTAGGATTCCAGCTTGACATTGGCAGAGGCCTGGGATCCATGCTGATGACGAGGCAAGACCTACTGGGAGGTGTTGCCTGAGCCCCTGTCCACCATCTTGCCTGAAAAGGTCAGGACAGCCTCCTTTCAAACCATCTGCTTAAACTGGATTCTGTTTACCAAGCTCTCCAGTAATCCCCCCAGGCAAAACAGTGACAGGTGACAATCAAAAACCATAATGCTGTGACTTCAGAGAAATAGGTCTGTGGTTTAAGAAAATGATTGTAGGTACCTTATGTAAATGAAATTGCTGGACAGAGGTCTAGCCCCAGGAAGTTTACAGCAGTGGAGGGCACGCTCTCTATTTGTATCCTGCGCTGTGCAGTGAGAATGCAGCAGGGGCTTGGAGCCTGATGTCCTGGCTTTTGTCAACCGGCTTCGCTCCCTGGCCATTTAGTATTAATACTCGATTATAGTGGATACACTGTAACGATTTCCCGATGTCAGCTTTTCTCCAGAAGCCACGCAAAGGAGGCTTTTAGCTTCCCGTGTTTTGATGGAGTAGACTTTGCAAAGCCCTAATTCAGGCCAGCGAATTTTGAGCGCTTTGCTCTGGCTTTGATGGTCCTGCAGCTTTCTGGGGGTACTGGTGTTGTGTCTTATTATCTCTGGGTTCTCATGGCTGAGCCGGGGCCCGCTGTGCACCCTGAGCTGACCTCTTGTGCATTTCCAAAGTGCCAAATATCAAATTCACGTGGAGCCAGATTGGGCCAACGGCGCACTTGGCTTTCCCTGTCAGCTTGCTTTATGAGCGAGATTTAATCATTTTCTTTCTTCTTTCTCCTTGATGATTGATGGGACAAGTGTCAGGCAGTTAGAAAGTGGTAGAGTTGCATCTCGAATCCAGCTTGTGCCCACTTTGTCCTCCTGTCTGCTGATGACAGAGCCACTGCTGGGCAGACCAGTTCTTCTCGTGTGCTGCGACCCTTTCCATGCAAGGCCCTGCTGTCCCTCGCCATGTATAGAAATCCTGCTCAGCCTTCAGGGTCCCACTGGCGCCTCTTTGCTGTGTGGAGTCCTTCCCATTGCCCAGCCCTGAAGGATGTCTTTGAACAACTCTGTAGGCATCATCTTAATTACAAACATTGGCCACCACCTACGTGCATTGGCTCATTTTCCTTACCATCTTTGAGATTCTGTGTTAACCTTGTTCCCTGGTTCTTTGCCCACCACCTGGCCCCTGACATCACTTCTCTGTGCTCAGTCCTTCCTCCTTCAAGAATACTGCATGCTCTGCAGTCTGGTGCTCAGTAATCGGTAGACAGATGAAAGGCTGAGTTCAGCTGGGCATTGTCTCCCACGGACCCAGGAGCTCCTACCCTGGTGATCCCATAATCACATTTCCGAGAGCCAAGACCTTGGCTTTCACGTTCAGGATAGAACAGTCAAATCAGTGCTGGCGACACCAGAGAGCTGGCAGTGTTGTGGCGTGTCAGCATCTGAAACCAGACTCTCTGAATTTTGGACCTGAAGGAATTTGGAGAGACTAGTTGACTCTCTCATTTGATACATGAAGAAATTGAGACCCAGCTGTCATTAACAGTGAGTGGGCTGCAGCCCCTAGATGGTTCTGTGGGCCAAATTTACTGGCAAGTTTGGCCCTCTAGCCTGATGGCCCTGGATTCAGTCGTGCCTGGGCCAGTGGGAGACCAGCCATACACACAGTCGACCTTACATTAGACGTATCATCTGTCGTTGGAAATAAATGTTTGGTTCCACAGCTCATGGTTTATATTAATTTCTCTAGATACTCAGCCTGCTTTCCTAGGTCTCTCTCGCCTGTTTCTGTTTTCCACACCCACTGCCTTAGCCAAAGCGGATTCCTGGTTTTTGTGGCTTAGTCCCTTTGTTTCTGCACCTGGAACACCACCCACTGTCATTTCCAAATGCCAAATTCCCACTGGCCCGTGAAGACTCAACTTAGAACTGCCTTGACCATGAAGGTTCTCCTAGATTGGCAGTTTTAAAGAATTCTTTAAAGCAGAGATCTCTTTTGTCAAATAGAAATACTTATTGGGATCTGATATGTAGGCTACAACCAACTCTTTTGTTGAAGCTGGGTTTGGGACTCAGAATCCTGCACATCTAGCTCTGAGGATTTGCTGAGCACAGTGGGAATATCTTTGCCCTTGATGGTAGAACTCTCTCCAACTTTTGGGTGCCTGTAGCACTTGTCCTGCACCGCTCTTGTGGCCTATTGTCACCTTATACCTTGTCTTATAGGTATGTGGTACCTTTTCTACTGGAAGGTAAAGCTCTTTGCACAGTTTTGGTCTGGATCTTGCATGGTTTCTAGGGAAGATTCTCAGGAGACACTGTTAATGAGTGAATTCACAGAACTTCCATCTCTGTAGGTTAGAATATGAAATCCAGCAGTTGAAGCAGAAGATCTGTGAGGTCGATGGTGTTCAAAAAGGGCATCGTGGGACCTTGGAGGGAAAACCTGCTTCTTCCAGCTTGCCATCCAGTGCTGAAAAGTCTTACCTGGTCCCCCTGATGGATGCCAGGTACTGGACATTAAATTGATGGCATGCCTATTTCTGATGTGATTTAGTGACTCACAGTACCTTATATTGGCCAGTTTGCATATGGAGGGCTCTATCAAAGGTGGTAAGCAGTACTTGTCCCCACGACATGCTTTGTCCTGATCAGCTGCTGCCTGGCCCGTGGTGGGGTGAGATGTCATTTAAAGGGCCCAAGACCTGAGACCTGACCGGCCAAATCTAAGGAATACTGGTGCAAGGAGTTTGTGTGAGAAGGTGGAATTAAAAGGTTCAGGGAAACCAGTTCATCCAGAAAGAAGTGACACAAGGCTAGGTTGAGGGGAACAAAGTAGAGTTAACTGAATTGTACCAGGAAGGACCTTGGCTGACAAATAATTTATAGAAGCCATAGATTACAAATAGATGAAGTCTGTCACGAAGACTCTACCAGTATATTCAGAATGATCACGAAGAGCATAAATACAAATCTGATGTTACTATAGGAAAATGATTTTCAACTTGGGTGGCATCATGAATTGCCCTGTGGCTTACAGCCCTCAGCTAAATCAACCTAATCGTTCTTTGCCTATAAGAAAATTGACTATCTTTCTCAACCCCATCTACGTCATGGGGACATTTCAAATTGGGCAGCCCTGAGCCCTGGCTGGTAGGAGTTAGGTATTCAGGTATCAGAATGTACTCAGAATGGCATGAGCCTCTATGGTCCCTTAAATCTAGGTCTGCATCTTCTGTGGTGCTCATTTAAAATTTGAGGTCCAGGGAGATTTGTTTCTAAGTGGCCTTGGTTCAGATTCAGTTGCATATGATTTTCTTTACTGAAATACTGAAAGGTAAACGCTGCATTTTATTACCCTAGCTCCATTCTGTGGGGCTGTTTTACCTGTAATATTAATCTCTTTACCCAGCATATCAGGAAGTCATTTAGCCATGGTCAGTAGTACAGAAATGTGTGTAGGATTTTGCATGGGCTTAGAAAGGTGCAACCAGATTCCTTATTTTTTAGTGTGCTAAGATGTAAACATGCAAAACACTTCATTTAAAATAATCCGTCTAATTCATTGTCTGTAGAACTGGGGCAGGGAGCCTAGAACTGAGAAGGCCTTGCCTTTGGGCGGCCTGAGCCGCTAGAAAGATGTTGATGGAACCCAAATTCTCTCTTTCCCTGGTTCCTCTGGGTGGATGGCTGTACTTCACACAGCATCCCCTGTATCGTATTGGGTACCAGCTGTTTTCCCTGTATCGTATGGGGTACCAGATATTCGGTTGACAGCTGTTTCTGGCTTCAGCCATCTTGACCCTTCACCAGGCATTTTGGAAGGTCTAGAGACCTTTAAAATGTGGTGTCTCGTGGCCGGGTGCAGAGACAAGACAGAGCAGGAATGATGTGAGACATTGTTCCATGCAATAGTGAAGGTCTGTGGAGAGTGCATCTACTTTTTGTTTTTCCTTTTAATCCTCTGAAATGATTTTGTGTTTTGTGAGAAATAAGAATCATCGTTTTCTGTGTGAGGAAACGGAGGCTCGGTGAATGAAGTGTTGGGTAGTGATGCCTTCTGAGACCGCAGAGTCATCTGGAACCCAAGTCTGCAACTCTCCCCTGTCCTGCAGCAGAGGTTCCGCTCAGGACGTAGGGAGGGATTTGGATGGGATCACTGAGTCTCCCTTCTGTTCCCAAGATTCGGTTATTCGTCCAGGCCTCTCTTGTTTGGGGAAAACCCAGATAGTAAACACATGGCATTAGATTTCCTAGAAAGTTGACAGATGTTCCAGAGCCTGAGTTGTGATTACATTTGGCATTTAGAACGAGAAGGTTCCCAGCCGCAAAGGGCATGGTAACGAAAAGATCTCAGAATGCCCTGTGTGGTTACAAGCGGTCACGGACCCCCATCTCTTTTGCTTCCAGGATCAGTGCTTACATTGAAGAAGAAGTCCAGAGGCGCCTTCAGGATCTGCACCGTGTGGTTGGCGATGACAGCAGTGCACCTGCCGAGACCGTGAAGGTGAGTGAAGGAGCAGGTGATCTGGTTATTCGTTTTCAAGATGACCTTTCAGTAAGGAGCGGGGGTGGGGGGGTGGGGGGGTCTTTTATGTACTGTTTCTCAGAAAATTGAGATGCAAAATGCTGTAGAAATATTAAATATTGCTCGGGTGGAGCTTAACAGTTTATAAATAGTATTAATTCAAGAGTAACTTTATTTTAAAATTTTGAACTTCTGGGGGAAATTCTTGAGTGAGTATGAAGTTTCCTGAAGTGCTTTATTTACTTTGTTTGATTTATAAAAATTCTACACGTAACACCTTTCTGTTTTCTCCAAAAATATAATCAATTTCCATAAGTATTTAAATTCACTCGATAAATTATCCCAAGTAGAAATATAATTTTGCCTTTGAGAAGATACATACTTGTGACAAGCTGATTTTTATCAAAATAAAGTCATTTCATTTCTACCCTGCAAATTAAGAAGTGTCCTAAGGAAATTTGCCTTTAAAATTGTTCTTCGAATTTTAAGATTAGGAATAAATGGTTCAGTTCCCTTACAGGCAGATGTATCGATAAAGTCCCGTTTACCTTGGGAATATAAATTCTCAAGAAGGGTTGTCATTGTGGAATGACAAGTATGTTTCCTTAGAATTTTGTTCTCATAAATATTGTAATCAAATCATTTTTTCCCTCTTTATGAACATGCTATAGTTTAATATAGAGGGCTTTTATTTTCTTTTCAGGATAATGAGAAACTTCACAATGGCACCATTCAACGTAAGCTAAAATACGAGGTAGGTAATGACTTTTCAGGTTGATAGGGTTGCCTTAAATTACAGCATGCTTGTGTGATTAAATTTTCTTAATGTTTAGTTGCGTGATTAGAATTTCAAGGTCCCAGTGAGATTAATGGCTAATAAGCAAGGCAAGCTATTATATGACTTAAAATTAAATGGAATCCTGCTGGTTGCAAACTGCTTTATTTATTTATTGTTAGGTTTTTTTGTGTTGTTTTTTTCTTTTTGCAAACTACTTTGACTTTGTTCGAATGGCGTGTAGCTGTGGTAGAGGCCCTTTGCTCAGTTTCTCATTCGTAGCAGTATCCTTCCCCTTGGTCTGCATTTAAAAGGCTGAATTATATAATCAGAATCAGATAGGGGGTTTGGAAATGAAACTGGGTACTTCTCGAGGTTTTAGAAACCCTGCATGTTTTATCGACCACGTTGGCAGCGGTGCAGAGGAAATACTCTTGGTTGGGTAGCTTATTTCTCTGGTGGGTTGTCAAACCAAGGTTTGTTTGGGCATACGATTTGTAAGGCTTTATCTGTATTTTCCTCCGCTGAGGGACTTGTCCTTACATACACTCCTAAATTAAAAAGCAAACAAGCAAAACTACCAGGTGGTGGAAATCTTACATCACTGAACAGAGGGAGCAGCGGAGGGGTGGGTGTCCCATGGGACACTGGCCACCACCTGGCCCTCCATCCCAACCATCCAGGAATGACACTGTCTTCCTGTGGACCTCCGTTTCCTCAGCAGGTAACCTTGTGAAGAGAAGGACATTGCCTTTCATTTCTTTGTGTCCACGTGCCTGGTCTGTAGCAGGCTGGCAGTGAACCTTTCATGGTGCTGGTTTGTAGATATCATAATGACGATCTCAGCGGGGCATTTACAATGAAGGATTCCAGTGAAACAAACCAAGAGGCCAGAGAAACATGCATGAAGTTGGAATACTTGTCAGTTTCTGATTTGCATTGTCTGCCCCGATTACTCTTACTTGCCCATTGGAAAATTGCATCAAAGGTCTTAAGGTTTATTTTAGAGTAAATAAAATGCTAGACCAAGAAGTAGGTACTGTGGATCAATCCCCTACAACGTATTTTGATCAAAATAGCTGGCGATGTATAAGATGTGAAATATGGAAATCGATGCTTTGCGTGTGAATCAGGTCCTCTCTTCTGAAATCATGAATCAGTCAACGCGAATGGCTTAGGCTTTCGATTGAGCCTCTGCGTGATTGAGCCTCTGCGTTAATCCACATGATGAAAACCAATGCCCGCAAGAATCTTCATGTGGAAAAGAATCGCTAAAGGTGCCACAGCCCCATTTCACCTGTTTTTGACAGAAGAGCTCTCTTGCCCCATTGCCGTCCAAAGAAGTCACTGACGCCCCCAGCCGAGAGGAGAGGAGGAAGGTGGACCAGAACCACCACTGGATCCGGCCCGCGACCCGGAGCATCTCAGGTCCCTCTGCCCCCTCCTCAGCGCCAGGCGGAGGGGCCCGCCAGCGGGGGTCTCAGCCCTCGGAGCCCGAGCCGTCGCACAGCAGCGATTGTCACGGGGCGGCTCTCAACCAGAACACGTCGATCCAACTAAAATCTCTTTTCTTAGCGAAAGCAGCACCAGCGGTGAGGGACATTTTCAGGGTGAGTCAGAAAATTTCAGTGAACCCACGACCCCTGAAGGTGAACACAGCCCGGGGGTCACGTCCAGCTGGACTTGGCTGCAACGCGCATCCCAGGAAGTGTCTGTGCACAGCGGGAGCGAACAGACCAGGCAGAGCCAGCTCCTCTGCCTCGTTCTCTCTGAAAGTGTCTCAAGCCACAGCGTCCCCCCCGAGGGCTCCGGCCTCCGAGCTCTGCCGGGAGCAGGAAGCCAGGGAGGAGGTGGTGGCCAAGGCAGTGAGCTCTCTGGGGTCACCCGTGAGTGTCAGGCCAGAGGGAAGCAGCGGGTTGGGATCTTTTTACCAGCGGGTCTCAGACCTTTACAGAGACACCAGTAGCCACCTGCTGTGGGTGGGCACGCGGGGAGCCTGTGGGACCCTGGGGGCTCGCCTCCCGTGCAGCAGCACTCATCGCGAGGCCGCCGTTTCTGAAACTCTCACCCCTGGACACGCTCTTGGAGGCACCCGGGGTGTCACCAGAAGCTCATTCTTTTCCCGAAGAAGCTCAGGTTGGCAGCAGCAGGGAAGGGTCAGGGGCCGTCGGGCGGGCAGGGGGCCTGGTGCCCTACAGAGCCACAGCTGCCGACTTTCCAGGCTCCTCGCCGGGCTCCGTCTTCTGCCTAGAGGTGGAAGGTACCAGAATGGGCTCTGTGCTTAAGCAGACGCTCGTGCGATTCCCAGACCAAATGCTGAAGCTTCCAGAGTGCCCTTTGAAAGGCTTCCTTGAGCTGGTGGCCGGTTCCCTACCAGGACTTCGGGCGACACGAGTGAGGCCCAGCGTGTGTACTGGCTCGCTGTCGCCAGCTGCGCGGAGCCCGCCCCCTGGCCCGCATGTGAGCTGCTGCTCCGCTCAGCCCTGTGCGCGCTGGTTCTGAATCCCCCAGCCTCCGTGGGTCTGCTCCGCGCTCTGCCCCTCTCTGGGCTACAGGAGGTTCAGATCGGCTTTGGTGGGCAGAGCGTTTCACTCCTGGGCTCTGCAGAGAGTCTCCTGCTCACCGCGCTTACCTACAGCAGACACCTCTGTCGGTAGATGTGCTGGGACCTCCTGTGTGTCCTGACGTCCAAGGCCGATGCCGCCGCCTGCGCCAGCCATCCTTTGTTCCAGCAAGATCTGGTCCAGCTTTCCCTTGATTGGAAGGCGGAAATCCCTGATTTAGTTTTGGTGAACGGAGTTCAGTTGTCATCCAGGTTCCAGAATACCTGGTCGACCTGATTTATTTCCTTCACGGAAACCTGGACGTGGACGCCCCGTCTCTGGTGGAGGTTCAGCTCTTGCTGTACACGGCGGTCAGAGTCGAGGGTGGCTCTGGCCCAGGCCACTGCCAGCCGCTGGTCCTTCTCAACACCCACGTCGCCCTGGTGAGGGAAGATGGCGTGTTCTACCCTCAGAGCGGCTCTCCGAGCTCGCCGCCTCCAGGGACACGGTTTGATGTGGTCAGGTGCCGAGCTTTAAGTGAATTCAGGTGTCTTGTTGTCGCAGAGATGAAAACAGCATCCACCATCAAACTCGTCTTCTTCCCGAAACTCACACCCACCAGATTCAGGAAGCAGTGTCGCCCAGCACCCTCAGGAAGCCCAGAATGTTCAGCTGCTCACCAGCACCTGTGTCCGGAGGGCGGCCGCAATGGGGCCCCTGAGGTCTGGAAGCTGACCCTCACCTCTCAGGACGAGGCTCTGTGCCTAATCGCACACTTGACGAGGCTCTAGGGAGGAGACCTGTGAAAATACTCCACGTATTTTTTGAGATCTTTCATAAAATAAACATGATGAAAGTCATCCAGGGCTATGTCTATCTCAGTGTAGCTAACTGATCTGAAGCTGGAAAAATGCAGGCCTCTATAAATTGAAAATGTAAATATTTTAAATATCGCCACTGAACTAAAAATAGGTGATAGTAGAGCACTGATGAAGTATCTTTATCACCACCTTGCTTCACTTTCTTGAACGTCAGCCGTGTAAATCGGGTCCTCATTATTTGTGAGGTGCTGGAAGCATTTCACATTGTGCTCGTGTCGACCTGTGCTTATGTGCCTTGGAGTCTATTTCTGCTGGACACTGGCAGGCGGATTTGTGCTGCCTGAAAAGGTGTCTGTCTGGTCTGGCAGTGACCCTCTCGACGTCCTCGCGTTGGCCAAGGTTGGGACAGCTCTGCCGCAGAGCACGTTAGTGACACATCAGGCTTCCCTGGAGGACCTGGGGGTTTACAGCGCCCTCCCCTCCCTGTAACACGTAGGATGTAGGCAGCGCCCCTGCCCTGTGGGGTCTTCTTCAGGGCATTGCCTTTTCCCTCCTCCCTTCAGACTCTGGACTGTTCCTTTCCAGCCTGTGACTTCAGCTCCTCCCTCGTTGGCTTAGCTTTGACTGCCCTTCCCCTGGGCCACATGCCCCCAGTGTGCCAGGCCTTCCTCTGAGCTTTGGTGGTCCTCTCCTAGAGAGACTCTTAGCCCCGGTGTAACTTCCCAGGCTGCCGTGCGCTATCTTATCAGATAGAGACCACGTCGATGGCATCCGGCGCTTCCCTGGCGGCCCTCCCGCCTGCCTCTCAGCTGGCTCACCCTCCTTCACCTCCGACCACGGGGGCCTGCTGGCCTCGCTTCTGAGAGCAACTCATGGCCGTGTCTGCCTCAGGTCGGGCTCCTCTCCCCACCGGTACCACCCAGGAGCCGGCTGCCCTCCTCCTGGAAAGAGGCTTGAAGCTGGGCTCTCAGAAATCTCTCCCTTCTCTGGTTGACCCCTTCCTTTGCCCCCGCTGCTGTTCACATTCCTGTGCGGAGTCGGGTTACACGTTTTGTACTGGTGTTTTACTGCATCTGACCCTGGGTTGCTCCGCGCACCTTCTCCTGTTTCTCAGTTATGAATGTCCTACTAGCTTCCAGAGTCTCAGGAGGAAGGGGGCCACCTCCCCCTGTCCTTCACTTCAGCCAGGGTCACGGCAGCTGCGCTGCAGTGCGTCCGCGCTTAGCGACTCGGCCGTTCCGCTAAGGCCTCCGTTTTAGCCTGGCCTGCGGGGGCCACTTTGTGTTCTGGTCAGATATTTACATAACTTGCAATATAATGTTGTAGCCCCCCTTCACTTCTGTTCCTCGTCCGTGATAGGGCCAGTGCCAGGGCTGACCCTTCCAGGGACTGTCCGTCTCCCTTTGGTCAGGAAATGCAGGTCTTCCCTCTCTTCCCCATCAGCGCCGACAACAAGCTACTGAACTTGCTCCAAGTTTCCAGCATTGGTTTTCCTCTCCCCAGGTTCTGGGGACATGAGCGGGGAGAGGCAGGACCCGGGAGAGTGCATCAGGGTCCACACTGCTGGCCGCAGCCTGGTTTGCGGTGGCCAAGCGGAGCTTTTTGTCTTTTTGAGGTGATAGAATTCAAGTGTTTTTCCCTTTTCATGTGAAGCCCTTTTTACCTCTTCAGCAACACCCTCTACCCCCAATACACACAGACACACACACACACACACACGCACCCTATTGCCTTACACGTGGAGGCTTTTGAGTCTGCGGTAAGGACATGATTACAGTCAGTTCGCTTGTCACATGCTTGGCTGGTGGACCTTCTACCACAGAAAAAATTTCCAAAATGAACCACAATAGTCTTCTAATATCTTATCAATAATATTTCCCCTAATTTAAATTGAGTATTTTCTCGTGTGTTCTTGATAAGAAGAACGGAATGAATGATCATGAAGAGTGGAGAGAGTGAAGTTTAAGATGTCAGCAGAGGGATGCCTTGGTTGGAAAGGAAACAGTACATAAGCAGTTCAAAATTTTAACAGCGTGATACGTATTAAACAGACAGACCTGCTCGTCCTCATAGGTGAAGAAGCAGAATCCTACTGTGTTATCAATGATGTTCTTTAATTTTGTCCGTAGATGGAGCACACAGCGAAAGTGGGCATTGCATACAGATCATATTATCGGTTATGACTTGTTCAGTCTGCTTTACGGTCCAAGTGGCCCGAGGTGAGGGCTGCATTCTGCTCTCACTACAAAACAGAAGCAGCTGCCTCTGGGCAGTTCAGATTTCACGTGTCACTTCTTTTCACCTAAGCATACTTTTTACCTTGAGATCAAATACGGTCCTGATATGAGAATTTGATTTGCCATCATGAAGTGAGTATTAAGGTGGTCATGATGCCTGGAGAAGCCAGTGGAGTGGTGTGCGTGCCCTTGTCCTCCGTGGCTTCAGTCCTAGGGCCTCTCTGGCTCACGGGCTCATTTTCGGGTTCTGAGCCGGGACACTGCGGCAGCGGAGCAGGCGTGGCAGCCTCAGCGTCCAGCCTGAAGTACCGTCTTCTCAGTTGTAACGAGTTCCTGTATCAGAAAGAAATAGATTCATACACACTTTATTATGTGGCATCTTGCACTGTCGTAATATAGGCGTAAGCTTGTTAATGCGTTCTAGACAATACCTCTTTGAGGCCTTTTGAAACAGTGATTTCATCTGAATTTGATTAAAATCCATTTTGCTCACAGCTGCCTGTTGTGCAGACTTGTGGTTGGCAGGGTGAATTTATTTCGTCTATGTTGAAACACATTTCAAAACAGTTTGTCTCCCTGTTCCCATTACTTAAAAAACTGTGTGCATCCTCTGGAGAGAATGCTTACGCCTTCCAGTGGTCGTAATTACAGTAATTTTTATTTACATTCTTTAGACGAGTGATGAATTACAGCTTTGAATGATAAATAGATTAGAGCACTTTTATTAGTGCTTCTCAGATGGTCTTGTTGGACAGACCAGTTTCTCATGAGGTCGTCTTGTTAATTTAGTTACACAGCTTCCACTGTTCCCTTTAGTTGATACTGCTTCCTTCCCTAACGTACCTTTTGTGATGTCCTATCAGTCAGCTGTTGCCAAATAGCAGGCAACCCTCGAAATTGTAGTGACGCAACAAGAAAAAGCTTTTATTCCTCACTGATGGTTTGCAAGTAAATCGAGGCAGCTCTGCTTTAGGCTAAGGTCATCTGCAGGTCAGCTAGTTCGGTCTGCACCACCTGCCTCATTTTGGATCTACGTGGAAGGGGCAGTGGCCGTATCATGTCGATGACAGAAGCACGAAAAGGCAACCGTGCGTCATGTCTGCTAACATCCCCTTGGCCAACGCAAGTGACACATGCAAGTCCAAAGTCAAGGGGCAAAAGGCAGCGCACACTCCATTCACCACGAAGCCATGGCAAGAATATCTGCTCCTCCTCCTACGGCTACAAGGGAGAGAGAATTGGGACCACACCCAGATGCATTGGGTCAGGGTTCCCAAGGTTCTAGTGAAGATAAATTCAGATCAAACCTGTAGGACCTCTCCCTTCTGGAAGTACTGAGTCCTAGTTACTAGTTGAACTTATTTTCCAGTTCAGTCTTTGCTTGACACCTCCACAGGCTGATCATCACCTGCCTCTGAAGCAGTTTATCCATTGGGATCTGCTCTCGTTAGACCGTCGTTTCCATAGTCTTCCTTAATGTGGCCTCCATCTGCAGTCCGTCCGTCTGTGGCGCCCTCAGTCACAGAGTAGAACAAGTCTGTTTCACAACTGTGTTACATCACAGCCCTTCCAAGAACACAGTGCGCTCTCTCTCACCTCCTCGGGGTTTTCTTCTTTTTTTTTTTTTACGGTACGCGGGCCTCTCACTGCTGTGGCCTCTTCTGTCGCGGAGCACAGGCTCCGGACACGCAGGCTCAGCGGCCATGGCTCACGGGCCCAGCCGCCCCGCGGCATGTGGGATCCTCCCGGACCGGGACGCGAACCTGCGTCCCCTGCATCGGCAGGCGGACTCTCAACCACTGCGCCACCAGGGAAGCCCCAACGGGGTTTTCTTCTTTACCTCCAACACTCTTTGGTCCCCCTGCTGGTTCTTACACAACACAGATTCCAAACCACACCGTCTAGTCTCTTTTTAAGGATGCACCCTTGTAATTTTTAAAAAACCTCCTTTATAAGGAACGGAACGGAATACAGTTGGTGAGAAGGAAAGAGATTCTATTATAAATCACTACTCACGTTTTCTTCTTCTGCCATCTTGTTAAAACCTTCTGTTGCTGAAGATGCAGTGGACTACAGCGGTAACAGTCCTGACCACCCTTTATATTGTGGTTTACAGCGTGCAGAGTTCTTTCCTGTGTATTGTTTCTTTGGAGCCCCACAGTGATCCTCCCAGGATGGGCGAATTGTTATCGATTTCCATTTTGTATCTGAAAGGATCACTGATTGGGAATTGGAACTCAAACCCAGACCTTACTCCAGAATGTATGTTCTTTCCACAATGCCAGAGTCACCTTCTGGTCATGGTTATTCTTGACATTGCCTGAATACATTTTTTTGTTGTTGATTTGTTTTTTTCGTAGGAATGAATACTTGATTGGAAGAACTATTGATTTTTTTTCTGACTTGTAACTTTTTTCTTGGAATTTCTAGACATTAAATATTATTTCTCTTTTTATGAGTTTTGTTTTTCAAGAATTGCCTTACAAGTTTCTTTGCCATTCCATCGTGTCTTCGTACGCCTTATGTATCCTTTTTGCTCTCTACATTTTAGCTCTTACAGAAGAAATGCCTGGGTATAATCATTGTGGCAGTACAGTACAGATAACCTTGTGTGCTCGAAGTTGCTCCTTTAGTTGGAAGATTAAACAATATGCTCTACAGAAACCTGATAAAGAGAATCTCCACCAGTCCCCTACCCCCACTTCAGTTTTGCCTGGACCTGAGAAATTAGTACGGTTTGAACCAAAACTAGGGCTCAGCAGAAGTCAGTGAGTGACGATGAGTAGTATTTTTCTTGGGTCATTAAAGACATTGTAGAACCAGGAGGGAGATCAGCTGGTTTTCCCTCCTCAGGTCCTCAACTGCCTAGACTCATGTTTGGTAACGAGAGCCACATGACAGCTACTGCCACATTCGTACTAGACCTGTTATTTAGTCTTTTTTTAAATCATCCATCTAACGATGGGTTATCCAGAGACAATGACCATTAAAGTTCTTTTTGGTCTAGAGAAAGATGGGGACATTTTTAATAGCTTCAGGCTGAAACATTCATCAGATCATTCAGTATTTCCAAACCTTGAAACAATGTTGATCAATCAACTCAGATCTACATGGATGAAATAATCTACTTTTAGTGAGAATCACAGATTCGAATTTACTGGAAGGCCAGTAAACTCAGGATATTCCACAAGCATTTGTATCCAACACAATTTGTCATTTTCTGGGTAATTTATCCTTGATAACATACAGATATAGATACATATCAAAAGGAAAGAAATACTCCTTTATTTGAAAATCCATATTTCTGTTTCCTGACGTGCGTCTTTTAAAGTCACTTTAAAATGAGATGCAGTTCATGGTGGTTCTACCTGTCGGGCTGTTGTTAAGTCCTGACCCTGACCTGGAGCAGGTAGGTGTGCCATGTGTCTTAGCAAATCCAGGTCAGTTGTTGGTACTAAGCCTTCAAAGGTGGTGTGGGACTAGCCCCGGTCCCTTCACAGCACAGGCTGGCTTCGCCTTCTGGAGAGGAACGCAAGCATGTCTTGGCTTTTTGCCACATTTGTAACGTACATCTGCTCACACAGGTTACCTTTATGCCCCATTTCCTGTGACGTGGCTCGTATTTGAGAAGGTGATGGGTCCTCACCATCTCTGCCCCAGACCCCCGTTTTCAAACTGCTGGGTCATAGTAGGTGCTTGATGCAAATAGCTCTAATTAGAACTATGACTGTGGCATGTGTGGTTGAAAAAAGAGGGATTAGAAATATGTGCTATGCTGGGAACAGAGAAAGGGGAATTACTAGTTTTTGCTAAATCTGATAAAAACCCAGGTTTGCCTGTATTTTAGAAGCAAAGCTTGGATATTTGGCTAAGAGATCAGACGGCCGTCCTGAGCCCTGACCTTGTCATGGTTAAAGCATATACTGAATTCAGCCATCTGGTATGTAATTAGAGCATTTAGGGGAGAATGTTGATGACTCCCTTTGGAATCGGTTCACTCTGTGCCCTCTGCAGTGCCGACAGTGATCCTAGTGGATGTTAATGCTGCTTCCTATTAATTTTCTTAATTTGCTCCTTTTGAAGGAGACAGCCTGAGTAGGAAGAGAAGATTCTAATCTGAATATTCAAAACGTAGCCTGTGTTCTGTCTGCTTCTTTAGGCTGAGGACTGGACTATAATATTTCCACACCACTGGAAAAATAGTGAATTTGTTGACACAGGACATTGTTTTGTTAAAAGCTATCAGAAAAATATTTCTCTGTATCTTATTTTAAAAGATTTTTTTTTTTTTTAAGAGGACCATTTTTAAAGTCTTTATTGACTCTGTTACAGTATTGCTTCTGTTTTATGTTTCTGTTTTTCTGGCTGTGAGGCATGTGGGATCTTAGCTCTGCAACCAGGGATCGAACCCACACACCCTGCACTGGAAGGCGAAGTCTTAACCACTGGACCTCCAGGGAAGTCCCTAAAAGATATTTCTTATGTACAGGAATGTAATCCAAGTTACTAATTATGTACTTTTCCTTGACTTTTTATTTCTAAATAGAGCCAGTCTGTGGTGCATTTGAAATTCCTTGACCTGTCCTACATATTTATCCAGATCTCCTGCGAGACGTGCTTCCAGACATACAGCCTTTCATGTTTCTTTACCTCCTAGCATGATGTGTCACCAGCTTCCCCTTCCAAGTTTAAGAAACTGTGACTGACTCCAAAATAAATAATTCCATAGAAATTTAAAAACTCTCATAAATAATGGGATATATGATACAGCACACATTTGCTTGTCCGCTGTAAATCTCAAGATATTCAAAATATAGCTCCTTTCAAATAAAAAATAAATTTAGGAGACATTTGTGTTAGTTTTCCTTCCTGCCCAACATAAACATAGTTTAGGAGAACGTCAGGAACCTTTCACAGTATATCCTGAGAATTCGACATTTTTCATCAAATGTCAATTCAGAACATAGTGTCTAAAAATTACGTTGCAGCAGTGATGTGGTGGAAGCACATACTCTTCATTTTTCTCTATACTTTTGCTCAAATGTCTTCAGATCCCTGGCTTATTCTTCAGTTATTCATTTCTGCAGGTGTTCATTTCTCTACACCTGTTAATATTCAGTTAACTGTGAAATCAGTGAGAGTGAAGTAAACTGTGGTCCCAGATGTGGGAACTCTGACAATGTTTCTAATCCCCAATGTGCAGAATAATGAAGAGAAATATCCTCTTCTCAGCAGTGGCTTCAGTTATTCTTCCCTGTCTGGTCCTGAGTGGAGCAGTGGCTCTTGTGTACCACCTAGAACCGTTTCTTGCGGTACACGTGCATGTGCTGGGATGTAAAGGGCCGTCCTGGATTTAGGCGAGCGACATAATAAGATCCAGTGTCTCCTAGGTAACTGGTCTCTACGTAATTCATATACCCAGTTAAATTATCAAAGGCAGTGATTTTTTTCTGTAAGGGATTTATAAGCCTATGCATCAAACAACTTTCTTTTCATTAGCAATTGATTTCACAATTACGCGTTATTAAGAGAACTTTCTAGTCTTAAAATGCCTGTGTGATAACCAGACCATCAGTTACAGTCTTAACCCCCTTTGAAAGTTGACCTATGAGAAAAGAAGGTTAAGGTAGCGTTTGCTAACGTTAGCGTATAATCCATCTGGAGTAGAAAAACCTTGTCTTTGTTTAAAACTTAATGCAGTTGAGAAAAACTAAAGGTCTTAGAAGTTACAGATACTTTGTCAGAGTTACTTTGTATTCCCAGGACCTGGCCCTGTGTATGGTCCATAGCTGGCGCTCTGTAAAAGACATCGATGTTTGATTGTTTATCCTAAGGGCGCCTATAGGGAAAGGTGTTTAGAAAGTTAAGTCTCCACTGCTTGGTTAACAGTGTACCTGGGCGGTTTTGACTGCAGTTCTTCCTCAGGGAAGTTCACAGTATTTGTATAGCAATATCTGTGTATATGTTTTTCACTCAGTGACCCCCATCATAACTTTCTCATCCTGCTGTAATTATCAGTTTACTTGTCCCACAGGGCGGGACACGGCCTTGGTCACAGTTGGGTTCCTGCTACATAGAGGAGATTTGGGAAACATCGTGCCCATTTCCACTGACGACAAAATGGAGGTTCAGAGAGGGTGGGTGACTGTCCGTCAGAGACCAGCTCCGAAAGCTCGGATTGAATTCTGAGTCTCCTCCAGGTGACGGCCATGTGGAATCCAAGTCCCTCTTCTGCAGTTGCTTCAGGGAAGCAGACAGTGGTGGAGAATCCACCAAGTGTGTTAAACGTGTTGGTATTGTCCTCTGCACCTTGTTGAGAACCGATAAACACATGTGGTAACACACTGTTCCTAATCGGTTGGAGGGGAACAGTTTTTCCTCTCCCTCTCTCCCCATCCCCCCTCCTCTCTGCACCTACTCTGTGCCAAACATCGGCCCAGGTATTTCTTTACTTTCCTCAGTGAACTAAAGGTTTATAGCGAGGGCACCCTTTCTTCTGCCAGAACGAGCCTTCTCTTCCTCCTGGAAAACTCCTATTCATCCTTGTGTACCCGGCTGCAGAGCCCCTTCTCCATGAGGCTTTCCCGTCCCCTAGCTGGGGTTGCTGCCTCTCCATTTAGGAGCACCAGACCCCTAGGGCTTTGTTCTAGCCCAGCGGCACTAACAGCACTGCTCTGGTTTATCATGCTGTGTGTCGACCGAGCCTGAAGGGGAACAATTTAATTGCTCTTCTTCCTTCCTCCTTTTCCCCCTTCTTGCCCCTTAGCGGGTAGCCCGCAGCTGTGCAGAGAGAGCTCCTCACCCAGTCAGCTGCCACAAGGGCCTGTTGTTCTAACCTGTAGGGAGGATCTGGGAGTGGGTCTTCTAAACTAGTGTTACCGGTTCTTGCTTAAAAGCCTGACAGCGGCAGCCCTTCTGCTGAGGTTGTTCTAAGCTCCTTTGCGCTTCCAGACACCACAGCTCTCCACTCCAACTCCACACACACACGCGCACACACACACGCACGCGCTCGCACTGTAGCAGTGGAGTTCCCAGGTGATTGTGTCACATGTGGAAGAGAGGTTATGTTCCTACTTGAAAAATACAGTTACAAGCATGACATAGAAGGTTTCAGAGCTAAGGCAGCAGAGGACTGCATAGCCAAACCATGGGCTTTGAGGTCAGAGACATTTCTTAACATTAAATATGTTTGTTGAAAATAAATAAAAGCACTAGATTATTTCTCTGCCTTTTCACCTTCAAATAGATAAAAATATCCCATGTTTCGGGAGATGTCTACATTCATAGTAATTTGGAAATAGTACTCTTAGTGGATTGCAAGGTCTTTGGCAATACACGTATCGAGAAACTCTCTTTTTAGGGATTTCCGCTATGGTTTTTTGACACCAAGGACAGCTAAACAGGTGCACCGCTGCAATAAAAGGAATGGTTCTTGTTTGGGGTAACCAGCCACGCAGTGAAAAAGTAAGATGCTCTAAAAGGCTTTGGTAATTTCATATCGTGCCAGTGTGTTTACACTGTCAGCTCGATGAGAGCCGCCACCTGAGGCAAGTCACGTGCCTCCATGTCGTCCAGAGCCCTGCGCTTTCCCATGCGCAGCAAACCTGGACCATCCATGCTACCCCCGGCCGAGGATCCAAGGGTCCAGGACCCCTTTCTGCCTGAGGGAAAGGGAGCTTGTTGCCCCTGTTGTCTTTTTGGTCAAATCAGTGAGTTTAGTTGTATAACCATGGGTTTTCCGTCTTCTTAAATTCTGTATATGTTAGCTCAGTTTATCTCAGGTGGATGGACTTACTTTAAAATTTCATGAAAGGTACTGGGTGAGGTAAGTCAGGCAGAGAAAGACAAATATGCTGTCACTTATATGTGGAATCTAAAAAATAATACCGATGAATCTACATACAAGACAGAAACAGACTCATAGACAGAGAAAGCAAACTTACGGTTACCAAAGGGGAAAATGGGCGGGGGGACAAATTGGGAGTTTGGGATTATCAGCTATACACCACTATATATAAAATAGATAAACAATAAGGATTTACTGCATACACAGGGAACTATATTCAATATCGTGTAATAACCTACAGTGGAAAAGAGTATGAAAAAATATTTATAACTGAATCACTTTGCGCTACACCTGAAACTGACACAACATTGTAAATCAATTCTACCCCCATTAAAAGTTTTAAAAAATAAATTGATAAATAAATGTCACGCTAGCAGTATAGTGGTGATGCATGTGGGCTCTCTCGGTTAGCCTGAGTTCGAATCCTGACTCTACCACTTACCTCTAAGTTACCTAAACTCTTAAAATTTACCTAGGCTCTGAGTCCTGGGACTCTTCATCTGATAAATTGGGTTCATAATGGTTCCTGCCTCCTGGGGGGGGTCATGAGGATTAAACAAAACGATGCACATAAACTGTTCAGCACATTCTGGGTAATAGTATGTATTCAATAAACGCTAACTATAATTATGATGCTAACTATAAATATGATTTTAATTATTTTATTACTGGTACTGCTTCAAAAACACATCTTCTTACGTTTCGTAAAGCCCTCCGTTAGTGTTAATGATAAGGATTGTTCAGAGATTTCCTTCCCTTTACACTCAGGAGAATTCCCTTCTAATTTTTTTTAATGCCTCTTCCTCAAGCCCCTCCGTCTTCCCACCATCCAGACCGTAGACATTTGTCAGAGCCCAGTTGATTATTAGTCAGATGGAGCCTAAAGGAAACACTGGGGATTCGTTTTAATTGTGGTTTAAAGAGCTTTCCACACTACACTGCCTTATAAAAATGCCTGGAAGTTAAAAATGAAGTGCATTTGAATAAAATCTCCAGCTTTAGAGCTTTACGCACAGCAGTCTGGTAGTCTGTGAAGAAAAAAGAAGTTGTTCAGTGATCAAGACTTTTCAGAAAAGAATCTGGTTTATACCAGACTTTTTTTTTAGAGTCAGGATATGTAATCTGTCCTTTTTTTCACTTGTTCCTATAAATTGGAAGGAACATCAAAGCCAAACAACATTTGGAAGCGCTTTCGCCCTACCTTTTTGGAATGGTATCCCTAAAGAAATGGTCTTTTGTCAGGAGAGAGACGTAGCGTTTCTCTTTCAAAGGAAACCATCATTTTTCTAAGTAAACTCTACTGGTCTGATGCTCTTTTCTTTGCTTGAAACGCGTTTCCTCCGCCTGGCCGGGCGGGGTATTTGCAGTGCAGTGATCTTGGTCTCTCTCTTTGTTCTCCCATCTGATGTGCCTTTGATAGCGGATGGTGTCTCGCTCTTTGGGAGCAAATCCAGACAACCTGAAGGACCCCATCAAAATTAGTATTCCACGCTATGTCCTCTGCGGCCAAGGGAAGGACGAGCACTTCGAGTTTGAGGTCAAGGTAAGTGTCCCTTCTTTACTCTTCTGGGGGATGGAGGCTCGAGCCTCTGCAGTGCTGTCTTTTCTCTACATGGAGCTAAAGCTACATATGAACGTGTTGTTTTGTACGATACTGGTCATGCCCTTCTTTAAACCAGTACGTGAAAGTCTAGGCTGGAGCACAGGGAGGGAAGTTATCCCATAGGAGGTAGTGGTGGCTGGGGAGTCCGGCTGACATGGAAGTTACTGTCACCTACCAGCCCCACAGGTAAGGTCACCAGCCACCCCAGATCGCCCAGGATTTTCCTGCTTTCGGCACTGACAGTTCCACACCTCGGGAACCCGTTTGGTGCCAGGCAAACCAGGACAGTTGGTCACCCTACCATGGGCTTAGGCTCAGTTTTTTAATCTATAAAAGTGGGAACAATAATATTTATGTCACAGGGATATTAAGTGCATATAAAGTGCCGACTCCAGTGTTTGGTAGATAATAAAGGATACATTATAGCTGTTGCTGTTATTTCTACTGCTATTTTCATTGTTTTTGTTTCTGTTGTTCATAATTAGGAAGCTTTCCTAATCTGTTTACGCATTATTTGATTTATACAGCTTTTCAGGAAGCGATGTGCCTGTTTCCTTACCTCATAGTTCCCCAAATACTTCCCCTTCATCTTATTTCTAATTGACTTCCATTGACTCATAACACTTCATTAAATACTGCTGGCCGCCATCCCCTCCTCGAGGAATTGATGGTTAATCACACGTCTTCATTTTCGAGGGTAGGCGAGGGTGTTTATGGCGTTCACTACGGTCCCCAGTATCTGTCTGCCAGGGGGCATTCCTAGAGGTGCTTTTGGTCAGATAAACGCCAGAATCTGGATGTTGAGTTCTTCAGACTCGGATTCTACTTTGCTGAGTGACCCAAAGTCTTTACCTCCTCTGAGCTTCAGTCCCCTCATTGGTAAGGTGAGGAAATTGGGCCTCACCAGTGGTTTCCAGATTTCTTTTTCGCTGAACAGTTTGGTCAGGGAGTCTCGTAGGAGGAAGAACACTGTAGAAGCAGATAAGCGTGAGCTGCTTGCTGTGGGGGGAGGAAGGGCGGAGGGATCCCGAAGCCATCCCCCCCCCCCGCCGCGCCCCCGCTGCTTCCCCACTTCCTGGCTGCACCTCAGAGGAGCCCCTGGGCTCGGGGGGATCCCTCCCCTTAGGCACAGGCGCTCCTTTTCAGTCTTCCTGGAGAAACAATGCAAATAACTTTCCTGATTAATCAAGGTTTTAGATTCTTATTTCTGCCTACTGAGCCCCCCCCCTGTTTTTTTTTAACAAAACGTGCACATTCATTTATATCTTTGAGGTTTCTGTTGAGAAGACGTGATTCCTGTGTGCTAGTGTTGGTGGTTGAATTTGGCCAGATTCTGCGATTTCTTATTAAAATGTTGCACCATGTCTGTGATCCAGTGCTTCTGCTCCTCCTGACCTAGTGCCTGATTCCCGCCCAGTTTCTTTCGTCAGCCATTTGAAACTGTGTGTGGAGAGTTCCATTTATACATATTGAGAGACAGTTTCCTAAGGCGTGTTTGTATTATTTCCATATTTTTAAATTAGAGGATAAAGACTGGCTTTCACCAGTTCAGAATTTGAATTCTTCAAAACACAGAAGTCACAGCACTGGAGGACATGCAATGATTTTAGTTGGTACATAGATTTATTTCCATAGATAAATGTATTAATAAAGTATGACTATTAAATCGATTTCATGCATAGAACTTAAGTCATGAATAAAGAAGATACTTAATTTTTTTTAACTGAGTTGATTTAAATAAAAGTTGCAAGCAAATTATAGACCTGGCCGTATGCCGATCTGGCTAAAATTGTGAAGATGCAACCGTAAAGGCAAGTTAGAGAAACCACATATGGGAACTGTCTGGCACCTTTCAGAATCTAGGCTGGCCCTCTCTGAACTGATCGAAGCCCTGTCTGAGAGCATGTCATTGTTCTGCTTCCTTCCGTTCTCATCCCAGGTGTTGCCATCATTAGCACCAGGAATCGACTGTCAGCATTTGCCTGGAGAATTCTGCTTTTCCGAGTAGGAAGGGCCACCCTGTGCATTTACAGGGAGGAGGGCTGATGGTCTCACATTCCCGTGGCGGGTGGAGCACCCCGTCAACAGAGCATCAGGGCCCAGTACTAGAAACAGAACCCCTGGGAATATACTGTCCCGCCCTTAACAAAATAGACAAAAGTAGCCAAGCTCCAGCAGAAGCGTAGCTGTCTGAAAAGTGCTGGGGGAGTGTTACTCCTCCAGGTGACCTCACTGTGCCTCATCTGTGAAATGGGGCTGAGGAAAGCTGCAGGCTGGGTTGGTTTGAGGACTGTAGGAGCTTTTGTACCTGAAGTGCCTGGAACAGTGCCGGCCACATCCTAAGTGCCGCATAGGGTGTCGGGAATGAGGGAGATTTTACCCTTGGAATCCCCTTCATGACGTTCAATGTGCTACTGTGTCTTTATGAGGATTTGGGGTTTTGCTTTGTCGTCTTCTTCGCTTTTTGGTTGTTTATTTCCTCTTAGTGTTCTGAGTTTAAAATGAACTATGCCAGCCTTTTCCTTCCATCACTTTATTTCATGCACACGCAGTGTTTTCTAGAACAAGTAGTCACATTTAGGGTCATACTTTGGCTGCTACTGAATTCTCTTGGTGAGCCAATGGCTTTAAGGAGAGGAAGGTAAAAAGTATTATTTTTAGAAAAGTCTGTTCTGTTAGTCTCAGATCTTCTTTGAAGGAAAATATGATGATAAGGTATATAGATATTTTATATCTGGTTCATTTAAGGGGCTGAGCTGACTCGGCCACACGCAGGTCCTGTTGGGTGCAAGTCCCCAGTGACTGAGGTAACAGGTCCCCAGGAGGACGCTGGCCTGTGGAGGGGTGGCAGCCCCAGAGCGCTGTCTCTCAGCTTTTCCCTCACCCCTCGTGTTCCCTCTGCCTCCTGCCCTTCCCTACCCACCCTGCTTTAGATAGAATTGATTAGTTATTTAGATCATTCCTTCTTCCTGTCCAATTTCATTTTAATCCCCAACCTGGTAGCTCCAGTCCTCCAGTCCGGTCTGTTCATTGCCAGATGAAGCAGTCATGATCCTTGTTAAAGGGATGCTCGAGGTAGGCTGCAGGGAGGGCGTCTGGGGGGAGAGAGGGAGAGAAGAGTGGTTCCCAAAGGCTTGTCTTCTGATCCCCGATGAGTCCTGAGGAGGTTTCCATCACTGGGCTTTAAAATGAGAAAAATAGAGTTTTTAATTCAAAAGGACTATCTTTTATATCTTCTCTATTTGGGGGATTAAAAACAACTTTCTTTTGTGAACTAACTGTGAGAATGGGTAAGTGTAAGCTTTTTGGGTTTGGGTCATATTTAATTTTTTAAATCGACTTCATTGAGACATAGTTTACATCCAGTGACATACACACATTTTAAGTACAGTCTGATGAGTTTTGACATATGTGTACACCCCTGTAACCAGCACCCCAATCAAGATTTACGAACTTTTCAGTCATCCCGGAAAGTTTCTCCAGCACTGATCTGCTCTCTGTAACGACAGATTACGTGGATCTGTTCTGGCGTGCGGTGGGGATGGGACCAGGTGGCATTTACCCTCCTGGGTCTGGCTGCCTCCACTCCACATGCCTTTTGGAGATTCATCCATGTAGTTAAGTGTAACAGTAATTTGTTTCTTTTTATTGCTAAACAGCCTCCACTGTGTGGACACATCACAGTTTGTGGGTTGGTGTCTGTTTCGATGTTTGCTTCTGACAATACGGAAAGCTGTCATCTCAGTGTCACCTCCCCTTTATTGACCCTGAGGACTGATGTGAGAACCCCTGGGTCAGAATATCTGTTCCTGTTGTTACCCTTGCAGTTATACCTGCCAGTGTCTCCCAGTAGCACAGCCTTCTGGGACTGTGTACGCATTTATGTTGAGAGAGGTGCATCCCACCAGCTGATGTCAGAGACAGACAGAAGAGCTGAAGGTGTGCAGGCTGGCTCCCCTTGGAAAAGAGCACATTCTGTGCTGACTGTGGTTGAATGTGGCCTGCTGCTCAGCAGAACATACCTGCACAGTCCGTGCTTGCGCGGAGCTATAGGCGTCACAAGTAATAACTCCACCTGGACCACAACAGTCATCTGCAAACTCCCGCTTCCACTGCTTTTCAGTGAATGATATGTGAAATCAGTTACCCTGCATTATACTTGCCATCCTCAGTTAGCTAGGACCAGACTGGGTAGAGTTTAATTTTTAAATTGCATTTCAGCATGACACAAAATCTGTGCTTATGGCTAACAGGCTGTCATACTCTGATGTCATAGAAATAAGCTGCTGTCTCCAGCATAGTTTTAAATCCCCTACCTTTTAACTTACATGTTAAAATGATAATATAAAGAAATAATCTAACGCTGGTAATTTTTTTTTAATGTTTTGTTTCCTGAGAGTTTTCATCCCTCTAAAACTGGAAGTAATCTTCACAGGAGATTGTCTTCCTGTCTCCTTTGGCGAGTGTTGACATGTACGCCAGTGCTACGCCCCCCCCCCCCCCGCCCCGCCCCATTACCCGGTTTACTCCCGTCACAGCCACAGTCCCATTTTCTTCTCTTGGTCGTTGTTGTGTTTATCGCCGGTCTTTCCCGTAAGTGTCAGCTCCATGGGCCCTTGTCAGCCTGTGCAGCCGTGAGGCCCCAGCCCTTACACGGGCCGGGCTGGGAATGAGCCCCCGTACAGATGACTGTGATGTGACCCACACAAGGCTGGCCACAGGTGTTGTCATGGAGCAGAGCCTGTTTGGGGCTTCAGGGGTTATGTGGCTGGGTGTCCTTTGTAATCAGCCCCTCGGGGGCCCCTCGTGCTCCATCTCTGTCGGCAGGTTCATCACTGATTCGCCCTCCCTTCCTCATCTGGGCCCCCGGGCACTCTTCAGCCGCTGCTCCTGGAACCCCATGTGGTAGTGTCGTCTCCTGTAAGGAGGCTGCTGGCACCTCGTATTGTTCAGGAGAGGACAGGTCCCCACCTTCTGTCACGTGGCTGCAGGAGCTCAGCCTTGTGTCCACTCGCAGACCAAAGGGATGCGAGACTCCACGCCCTACCTGGAACACACGACGCCCAAAAAGCAAGCAGCCCGTGCTAGCGTGCTCATCGGGCCCTTGCTGAAGGTACCGCGGTGACAGGCTCCTCCTGTCCCCGCATGCCTGCTCACGTTCTCTAAGTCCTGGTCAGTGGCCTGAGGAGGAGAAGGAGAGGCAGAGGAAACAGGAGAACGGATGACAGCGGGGAAGTCTGACCTCAGGGAACACGCCCAGCGCAGACCTGTAGACCCTGCGGGTAATCCCTGAGCACCCGGGCGGTGGTAGGCGTTTTCTTTTTGAGTTTTTAGGTCTGTGAGTCCTGCCTCCTAATTTCCGTCCGTCGCGTCCCAGAGCCCGGGAGAGGTTTAGCCCTGAGCGCTCTCCCATCTGCCAGGTCCTCCCTCGAAAGAAGAGACCCTGAAGGTGAGATGGGATAGTGGTAGAACCTCAGGGCGGCCGAGGTTCAAGTTGGAATCTTGCTTTTACATCTGAAGGACCACGTGCAGGGACCCGGGACCAGGGCCGACAAACAACAGCATTGACTCCCAGCGGCAGGAGCACACGGGCGGTGGGTCATGTGCTTTGTTTGGCCTGAACAGACTTTAAAACGTTTCGAGTGAGTTGTCAACACTTCAGACTTGGGAAATCTGACGTGGAAATCCAGATTCCCCAAGTTGCGTCAAATGTTTTACACTGACATCTATCAGGCACCTTCTTCGTCCCAGGCACTTTGCCAGACCCTTCCGCAAGCGTGGAAGATGTACCAAAATGGGGATACTATCTACAGTTAATGAACGAGGAAATTATGAGTGACTCGCCCAGGGCCACGCAGCTACTAAGTAGATCCAGGTACCAGATGTCCATGGAATCTAAGTCCTCTGAGCCATCCCGGTTCCCTCGCCTACTCATCTTACTGTACCTTCTAAATAGCACTACTTTCTGCACGTTTTGGAAGTTGAGGCCCTAGTGTTGCCCTAGACAAAGTGGCCATTTCCAAATCCTCACTTGTTTTCAAGTGTTGCTATTATTTTTGTGCTTGCTTTAACTTTGATCTTGTATTCTGGTCAAGTCACGGGCACTTCATATAAATTGGCGCTATTAACATTTTGACAAACCTGGAGAATTTGATGGTGGATAGACCTGCCAGGAAGCATAAGGAGGAAATGCCCAGAAAATGTGCAGTTTGGGAGCTGAAGAAATCACATTTATAGTCAGGGAAATGTCTTTTTATTTGGCAGAACAGAAATAAGAGCCATTTCAGTCTATTAGATAAACTATGCACGCACATACATCTTTTAGAAACATTCCCAACTTGATAGGATATAAATGTTCAGAAGGATTTGTGTGTTGGCGTCTGAATCTCTGCTTATTAGTAACTGATGGATGTTCTCCCGCGTGTGCATTAGCAGAGCTGAGACAAATGGAGGCTTGCGTGAGCTGTGGTCCATCTAGATTCAAATACTCAGTTTGTGGACTATTTTCAAACATAAATATCAAGTGGAAGAAATAACCTTAAAAGAATCATATTTTATCCTAAGGTTTTATTTTTTCTTTAAGCACTCTTCCCATCTCTTTGAGAATGTTGTCTTTCGCTAAAAAAATAAGAAAAAACAACTTTCACTTCCCCTATTTTAACACAAAACAACTCATCTTTTATATTGCTGTTACTTGGGCAGTTGTTTATCTTCACAGAGGTAATGCTGCAGACATGAGAAATGGTGAAGAGGAAATGAGATTGAATCACAAGCATAGAAGAAAAGCAGTCATCACCTTGTGATCCTACCTTGGATTTCCATTTCAAGTTTGTTTTTCCGCTATAAGAATACATTAATATTTCCTTTCCTTCATTTCAGAATTCTGGGAGTTTTACATCTCTTCCTAGAGTAAAATTTGTTTTAAAAGAAATCACAAAATGGTTTGAACTCCCCTTTTTGCAGTTGCTGCCCACAGGTACCCTGGCCTTTCAATATGAGTAATAAAAGGGCTTTTTTAGGAACGTGATCGCGGTGCAGGAGTTACCAGGTACTGAGTACCCCAGCACTCTGCTCGTTGCTTCACGTTTTTTAGTACAGCTATAGGTTAGGTGTCATGAGCTCATTTTACAGATGAAGAAACTGAGGCTGGAGGAGTTGCATAATTTAGCCAAAGTCACACAGCTAAGTGGTGAGTGGGCTAAAGTCAGGATCCAGGGCTGTCTTAATCCAGAGCTTTACATGATTGCGTTCTCCAACGATGACTGGTAGAGAGTTTGCATTCCGTGCTTTGCCTCTGGGTATCTGAGTAATTTGCAGGGAAATTGCTTAGGCTGTCATTCTCCCAAGTTCTCACAATTTTAAGGTAGAATAATACCCCAGTTCCTCTCCTGTTTTACCAAGGTGTTAGGGGGAGGAAGAAGTATTCCTTAGTAATGATCTTAGATTTGAAAGGCATCCATCTTACCAGAATATTCGGGTCTTGGTACATTCTTTCAAGTTTACCTTCAAATTACCATATAAAACTAAGTATACTAAAATAAATGGTATTATTCCTATTTTGAAGGTACTGAGATTGAAGCATAAAGAAGCCATTCTCTCTAGTTATTGCAGAAGGCTGAGATTTGGGCCAGCTAGAAAGCCCCGTTTGATTTTGCATCACTTCCTGTTATGCAGAGGGTGCCGTAACCAGCAGTCAGCCGCCAGGCTCCTGTCTGCGTGGTGCATGGATTCAGACCAGGTTCAGGAGCCAGAGACTCCAGGGCACCTTGTTGGTGACGCATCTACACAGAGGATGTCTGGGGCATTTCCTAGATAATAAGGCTGAATAAGCTTATACCTGCTTGGCTTTGTGAACCCCATAACCACGCTTCCACATTACCAGCAGGTGGGGACGGATCTAGGGTTGGACCTTAGACTCCCCTCTCCCTGCATCTCCTCCTGCCAGGGTCCGTCTTCTTCCCACAGGTGCCATGGAGATAGGATTTCTGTAGTTGGTGGAGCTCTAGTTCAAGTTCACAGAGCCCAGTACAGTGGAGGGGATGCAAGCGTGGCTCAGGAGCTCGTGACATGGTTGGAGGACACAGTTCAAATGGCAGCTGTCCCCTCGCCTCCAATACCCTGGATGGTTGCTGACACAGTGTCTTTTCCTTTGTGTCCACTTGGCCACAGAGCTCAGCACTCCTTTGGGTTCCCCAGAAAGAAAACTTTGCTGTAGTTTCCTAGGGAACCAGAGAAGGAAATACATTGTACATCTCAGAGCAAATAACTGAAAATACCCCCTTAGACAATTATGTTCTCCCCAAAGCACCAGTGTCCCCCACCCTGCTTCCTAGATGTCCCCTGGGAACTCCAGCTGCTGCCCCCCTGCTAAGGGTAGTGGTGGGGTGTCAGCTCCAGCCCCCTTCCTTGGCCTGTATCCCCACGCCTGCCTGCGTACGCAGGGGACCATGACGTTCAGAAGCAAAAAGTTCTTCAGTTAATAGGACCCACCCTGTAAAGGCAGTTCAGAGACCACCGCTTGTTTCTTGATGTGTTTTTTTCAGGAGTTTTTTCCACACACCTACCCGCACTCATTCTTACCCCCAAATTGTTTATCACTAAATCAAGACTCCTCTCTTCCAAAGGAATCTGGTAAATGACATTTTCTTTGTTTTACAATTCTTTACCCTCTCCCTGTCTCCTCTAACGCCTATTGTCCAAAAACTTTAAACATTTACAGGTAAATCAGAAAAGACCTGAAATGCAAATCATTCTGCTGCCCACGTTTCGGCCAGAAAGGGAATGAGAAAATAGTAGGGGAGAGTTTCCTGAAGAGGCCCTGGGCTCCGCTATCTTTATTATTCATTCACTTATTACTTAGCAAGTATTTATTTGGTACCTGTAACATTTTTTTAAAGACCATACTAGAAGTATCAAGATATTGAGGAACGGAAGAGATGCATAAGCTGTTCACATACTCTGGGGTCGGTGAAGTGGGGGAGAGAAACACGCAGAAAATAGAACAGTGCGGAGCGCAGGGGTCATGTTGGGCACCCGGGAAGACTTCAGGTTTTGGTGGGAGTGAGAGAGGGCATTCTAGGCAGCAGGACACCGGGACAGGCCCGCGGGTAGACGGGTACAGATGATGCTTTGGTAACAGGAAGTAGTACCACTTGAGGCCAGCCCTGGGGAGGAGCTCCTTTCTGGTAGAAGCAGAGGAGGACGATGAAGTGAAGCTGAAGCGGTCTTGAAGGGAGGGGGGAAGAATGCGGTAGCAGCGTCGTTCTGAGATGGGCTGAGAGGCTGCTCCGGAGTTGGGTGTGGGCGACCTTAACATCTCAGTAAAACAGCATTGTCCGTGAGGATTAAAAACCTTAGAGCGTTTGGAAATACTCATCACAGAAAATGTAATTTAGAAGGATTTCCATGTAGGAGTGACCCTACAGAGTTAAAATAGCGTACATTTAGTGTCAGTGCGTCCTGCCTTCCTGGGGAGGGGTAGTGAGGGCGGTCTGCAGCAGTTCCGGGTAGCTCACAGGACAGAAGGGGGTTATTCCGACGGGGTCCCACCAGAAGGTCTAGGGAGCTGGGGAGTTTGAGGCAGGAAGAGTGAGCTGGAATCCAGCCTGAGCCCTCGGTGAGTGATCAGAAGAAAAGAGGGGCTGGGAGACGGAGAGAGGTTAGAGCATCACGCTGGAGACAGACATCGGATGCAGCACACTTGGTGTGGGCATCCCCGTCAGAAATCTGAGAGCACTGGGCTGTCTGTCCTCAGCAAGACTGGGCCGTCCTGGAGGTGGACCAGAGCGAGGGGTACTGGCTGGCGAGCTGTGATTAATGGGCTGCTGGCCTCTCCTCCCGCCTCCTGGGTAGCTCTATTTGCAACATTTGTCTGAAGAGATTTTAATGAAATCTGGTGTATTAATGCTTGCTGTTTATACAGATTGAAATATTTGTTATATGTTCATATTTCCTCAAGCGTGTTCATAGTTACGTTACTGCACAAGACTGTATTTTGCAGAAATCTGGCAAAACTTGTTTTAGTATATATTAGGGTGGTATTAGACCATTTCCTTCAAGCTATTACTAAATACAGGGCATCTAATTTGTATATACTTGATGGAGCTCTTCCAAATGTTGTTTAAAAATAAATGTTGTTGAGGAGACCTCTACGAGTAACTGCTTACTTACCTGGGGCCAGTTAGAGTATTTTTCTTTGGGTGAGAAACTGTTGATTCTCTCCTTCTTACACAGATAGATATACACAAGCAAATACAAACTGATGACAGGTCTTAAAATCGGCAGTCCTTAAACCGGCAAAATATGTATATAACATAAATTTGTGGAAAGCACTCAATTGAGAATTGTTCATAGTGAATGCAGTTCATCTTGTGGACACGTTTATGGTGTTTTAAGTTGCACTTGATCACTTTATGGTCCAGAAAAGATGGATTTGTATCAGCAGACTCGTTCAGTGAGCGAGAAGTAATGAATTTGGTCCTCAAAGCCGCAGAGCAATGATGCCCTGCGTTTTCAGCATGGAAGAGAACAGCTGAGCGTTTTGACCTGATGTGCTGGGTGTACTGACCTTCTGTGCCTCCTCTCTGCATCAGCACCTCATCCTATGCCCAGTTTTAATTTGGGGGCAAAATAGGACTTTAGTGTCTATTTCCACTTTCTGTGTAGTTTTCCCAAACTTCACGTGCGCTGTCTCCCCAGCTCTCAAAGTGCGGTTGTCTCTGTTACAGAGAAGGGATCCGACTGTTTTCCTGTGGGGAGGTGGCCACGTGGTTGCCTTGGGCACCATTTCTGTGGTGCTGGTGCTGGTCTTCACTCATCGTCGTCGTGCTTAGCTTGTTTACGTGTTGATAGGCAAGGGGAGACTTAAAGTGTTTTATATACAAAGCGGGAACGGGAGCCTTTGTGATCCTTGTATTTAACCTGGATTCAGGTGAAAACTTCATGGGTAAAGAATTTGGAAATCTCTCTGTGCCTCGCTATAAACTTGGGTTACAAATATATCGAGAATGCACCCTGTTCTCAGTGCAGAGAAAACAAAAAAAAGATACCATTATGTGACTAATGAAAATAATCTTTGATTCAGATGAACCTGAAAGATATCACCAGAACAGAGTTAGTGGAGCCAAGATAGTGGAGCCTTACCTTCTCTGAAAAGCAAACTAACCTTAAGTACATCTCTCGGAAAACTACCAGCACCTGATATGGTGCCGACACATACTAGTAGCTCAATAAACGTTTATTCCTTCAATGAGAGGCCTCCCACCACCACCCCAGCTACTGCCGAAGGCCCACTCCCTTAGAAGGCTTACAATCTTGTAGGTTAGAGAGACGTTTATATAATTAATATCGGTTATATAAATTAACTAGTACAAGTTTAATTCTATAATTAATGTCCCGTGATGTGTGCTCTGATCAGAGTGTGAGCTGCATGCCGGGAAGTCATGGAGGAGGGAATGATTCTTCCAGGGAGAAAGGAGTGGAAGCAGGGGTGCTGCCAAGGGAGGGACTGTGGTTGGACACGCACCCTGGAGGCTGAGCAGGAGGCCACGGGACGGGTGGATACCGAGGAGGCCATTCGAAAGACCCTTCCAGAGACCGACAAACGTGCCCCATTTCTGTGTTGACCAGTTGTCTGAAGTGTGAGATTTTTTTTTTTTTAATCCACTGGGAGCTGGGGTTAGAAAAGGTAGTGTTGGGTCAGCCGGGAACAGGTCCTGAATGCCATGCTAAGGGCTTTGACCTTGAGAGGGGAGTGCATGGAGGGGAGTGGAAAGCAGGAAGCTTGTGAAAGGGTAAAGAATTTGGAGATTTCCCTCTGCCTCGCTCTAAGCTTGTGTTGCAGTTATACTGAGAATGCGTCCTGTTCTCCACAAGCCACCACATCTGATTTGGGGGCAGCAACACGCAGAGCGTTACAGCAGGGCTGCCCAAACTTTACCCTGCGTCGCAAGCCCCTGAAGATTTTGTTAAAACACAGATTTCTGGGCTCCACCCCAGAGTTCCAGATGAAGTGTGGGTGAGACCTCAGAATTTGCATTTCTAACAAGTTCCCAAGTGAAACTGTTGCTGCTGGTCAGGCGTCCCACTTTGAGAACCGCTGGTTTAGGTTATGGACTGAGATATTGAAGGCAGAAGCTGCTGAGATCTGTATGTGAGTTTATTAAAATATCAAGACGCGAGGCAACAAAATGAGCCATTGCCCTAAATGTACCCATAATGATCTTCTTTGTTCAGTATTTTGGGGAAATTATATACAGTGTTAATGGTTCCAGAGAGTCCCCACCCTCTTCATTATCTGATCCCCTTACAGACCTCGTTGGGCCCAGTTCACAGGAGCACACAGCTTTGGATAGCTCTCTCCCCGTCAGGCCATCTTCCTCTGTCTCCTTCCAGCTCCTCCCCCGCTGTCCCCCTGCATCCCGTTGTGAGCACTGGGGGCTGATATCGAGAAGCAGAAGCAAGTGCATTGGATGCTTTCGGGGGCCCTCTCAGGGACTTTATCTTCCTCTTGCCGGCTTATCATTTTGTGCCCAAATGCCCTGATTCTGATTCCCCGGGAAGTCACTCAGCCGCCCTGTCCTCCGGAGACTCGGTGTGTGCAAGTTGTCGGGGAAGTTGCCATGCCTTATAAAGGGGCCACCGTGGGAAAGGGGAGTGAAACCCAAATTATGAAGTAAGCGTGAAGCAGCTGCTGAATTAATTAGAGATTTCAAAATGTGGTCGGACATGAATGAGCTGTGAAAGCAACAAAGAAGAAGAAGCAGGACTTTCCCGGTGGTCCAGTGGTTAAGACTCTGTGCTTCCAATACAGAGGGTGTGGGTTTGATGCCTGGTCAGGGAACTAAGATCCCATGTGCCATGTGGTGTGGCCAAAAAAAAAAAAAAAGAAAGAAAGAAAGAAAAAAAAGAGGAAGACGCTGCCGGCCAAAGCCTCACGAGCTGGTGTCCGGTTATCTATATCCATATCCTGATTCTGCTGGAGGCCATCTCATCTACCAGCGAGATGAACAGTGGCCTTGCTGGTTCACTGTTGCCAAGCCTGAGTGCACTTAAGACAAGCCCACTGGGGGCTCCATCCTCCAGTTCTTCATCAGGATGCCCGTGGTGTGTCAGGTACTCTTCTAAGGTGTAGTGAAAACCAGCTAAAAATCCTAATTCTCCTGGAGCTTATTCTAGTAGGGAAGAGAGACAGAAACAAGACATACAAGTCAATATATACAGATGGCGTTGTTTTATTGCGCTTCTCAAATATTGCGTAGTTTTACAAATTGAAGGTTTGTAATGCAACCCTGCATTGTCAAGATGATGGTTAGCATTTTTTAGCGTTAAAGTGTTTTTTTCACTTAAGATATGTACATTGTTTTCTTAGACATGCTATTGCACACTTAACAGACTACAGTAAAGTGCAAACATAACTTATATGTACTGGGAAACCAGAAAATTCGTGTGACTCACTTTATTGCAATCCGCTGTACTGTGGTGGTCTGGAACCCAACCCACGATATCTCGGGGGTGTGACTGTACCGTGTTAGGTAGTAAGAAGTGCTTAGTAGAAAGATAAGAAAAGAGAAATAAGTAGTGTGGAGATGGGGAGTAAGGAGGTGCAATTTGAGATGGTATATCCAGAGAAGGCATCACTGAGAAAGTGGCTTTTGAGCAAAGACTTGAAGGAAGTGAGGGAGCTAGTCACGTGGAAAGAGGATTCCAGAAAGAGGAAAGGTCACAGACAAAGTTCCTGAGGCCACACTTAGTGTGGAGTACGTTTGATGGGTTCTGGATAAGCAAGGAAGGCAGAGTGAGCAAGGGAAAACGTGGTGGGAGATGAGGCCAGGGAGGGGACAAATTGTAGAGATCCTTGTAGATCAGCGCAAGAACTTGAACTTGTACCCTGAGCAAGATGGGACGCCTTGGGAGGATGTCCCATTCAGCAAAGAAATGGCCTCATCTGACAGTTTTTAACAAGATCACTTTGGCTGCTGTGTTGAGAAAGGAGTGAGGGGAATGTTGCGGGGAGGGAGGCAGAAGCAGAAGCGAGGGGACCAGGTAGGAGGCTGTTAAACATAGTCCAGGCAAGAGGTGGCGGTGGCTTAGACCAAGATGCTAATGGTGGTGACGGTGCAAAGTGTCAGATTCTCATTATATTTGGAGTGTGGTGGAAAGGATTTGCTGACTGATTGGATGTGAGCCGTGAGAGAAGGAGGAACATCAAAGATGATGCCACAGTTTCTGGATTGAAGAAATTGAAGAATGGCATTGTCATTACTGAGATGGGGGAGCAAGTCTGGATGAGATTAATTTTGGTAAATTTAGCCATGTTAAGTTTGAGATGCAGTTAGACATCCAGGTAGGCAGACATATCAAGTAGGCAGTAGGATGTACGAGTCTGGGTTCAAGGGAGAGAGATGAGCATCCCGGGAATCAGTGGTGTAAGTTTAAGCTATGAGATGGGATGAGATCACCAAGGGAGTGAGCTCAGGTAGAAGATAAAACACGTTCAAGGACTAAGCCCTGGGACACTTTGACGTTTAGAGGTCAGGGGGATGAAGAGAAATCCCAGCAAAGAAAACTAAGGTAAGAGAGGCAGCAGCGTGGAAGCCAGATGAAAAAGATGTTTCAAGGAGGAGCTGTCAGCTCCATCAAATCCTGCCATAGGTCAAGTCAGATCAGGGCCAAGAATGAACCAGTGGTTTAGCATGAAGTAACCTGTGGCAGTCGTTGATGACCTTGGTAAGAGTAGATGAGAGTAGTTTGAGTGGAATGTGAGTAACTGAGGCTGGACTGAAGGGATCCTGGGAAGAAGGAAATTGATGACATCAAGAATAAACTCTTGCGGGGCTTCCCTGGTGGTGCAGTGGTTGAGAGTCCGCCTGCTGATGCAGGGGACACGGGTTCGTGCCCCGGTCCGGGAGGATCCCACGTGCCGCGGAGCGGCTGGGCCTGTGAGCCATGGCCGCTGAGCCTGCGCGTCCGGAGCCTGTGCTCTGCAACGGGAGAGGCCACAACAGTGAGAGGCCTGCGTACCGCAAAAAAAAAAAAAAGAATAAACTCTTGCAAGGAGTTTGTTATAATAAGAAGGACAGAAATGGAGTGGCAGTTGGAAGGGAAAGGGAGGCCAAGGTGGAAGTTTAAGGTGAGAGAAATCCTAGCTAGTTTAGATGCTGCTGGAATAATCTAGTAGAGACTGGGGATGTGTTGGTGCAGGAGAGAGAAGAGAAAATTGCTGATTGCAGTTTCCTTCAGAAGGCAGGAGGGCGTGGAGTCTAGAATCCAGCATCTAGGAAGAGGGGTTGGCCTTAACCAGGAGCAGTGGTGTACATCCCATGCCCGGTAGCAGGAGGGAAGAGGAGATACAAGGCCGATGGTGGCCATGGTGGGCTGAGGGTGGTTGTGGGAGTGTTCTATTGATTGCTTCCACTTTCTCAGTGAAATAGGAACTCAGGTTATCATCTGAGAATGAGGGGAAAGATGGAGTAAACTGTTTAGAAAACTCTTATCTAAGAGAACGGGAGAATGGATGGAATGGGGAAATGTGGTATGACTGTTTGGAGGCATCCAGGCTGACCTCAAAGTGGTGACCGTGACTTTAAAAGAGGACCAGGCAGCCATTTGGTGGCATGTTTTCCTTCATCCCCATCCTGCAGGTACAGGGCGGGAGTAAGCAGACAGCTGGATTTAACCAAGATTGTGGTTTAGCTTAGTCAAGGGAATTTCAAGAGCAGAACAAAGAGATTTGAGGTTGAATGCAAGGGAAAGGTGGTAGTGATTGCCCATGGTTTCCAAGTTGGGTGAGGGAGGAACCAGGGCAAAGGTCAAGGAACAGGAGGTCGGGGTGTTGGAGGGATCGTCTGTTGGTTGATGAAATTTCCAAGATTCATGGCAGGAGTTCCATAGCATTGGAGCAGATGACAGTGAGCAAAACCTAAGACGTTCAAGGAGTCGGGGATGTGACCAAGGCGAATTGCCTGCGAGAAGGATGGGTACAGGTAGGATCCGAAGGTGTGGGCTTCACGTAGGTGGGGTTTTAGGAAGGGCAGAGGAGCAGTGGTGTGAAAGTTGGATGGAAGTAACAAAGTGTCTACCAACCTCCCAGCACAACAGGATGAAGAGTGTGGGGAGAACACAGTCCCTACTTGAGATGGCTACAGGGGAAGGGGTCCCTCGGGGAGAGCCAGCTCTCAGTTAGAGTGAAGATGAACGGGAAATTCCCAGAAGAGGCTGAGGATGGGGGGATTTTGCACTTGACTGACTGTGGGTTCAAGAGGAACAGTGAAAGCAGTCAGAGATCCAGGGAGCACTAGAGTCTGAGGGAGGAGGGAGACCTAGGCTTCTTCTGTGACTTTCTCTGGATTCCAAAGTCCCAGGACAGGATGGTTTCCCTGTGAGCATCCTGCATCTTACTGCTCCCGGGTCACGGGTATGGTTCTGTTCATTCCTGGGCTTTCTTGGCAAGCAGGCAGCGTCACGCCCGCTCGTGTCCAGGTCTCTCCTTGACACCTGGTTTGCGTCCAGCCAAGGTGGCATGTTGCTGTGCTCTTGCCCTAAGGAAGCCCTCACCCCCTTGCTAATTGTGCTCAATGGGGTCCGTTGAGGAGGAGAGAGCTGGGGAGAAAACCCCCAGCTGAGCTGCCAGGAGCAGTGTTTCCCAAGCTTTGGTGACATTGGTACTATTTTTACTAAATGGTTTTTTGTAAACATACGTACTTTTTTTTCCTTACAGAAATATCTTTTTAAAAGAAACTCACAAGAAGAAACCTGCCACAATTAAAACACTATTGTACATGATGAATATAGAGCCAGAACAATGAAAGTTTTAATATTGTACATCCTTGGATAACCCCGAATCATCTAATTTGCCACTCGGGGAAGTGAGTGACCCTGCGGATGGCTGAGACTCAGGGCTCCCTCTTCCTCCCGAGGCTCCCTGCATGGGTGTCCTCCCCCTCCTGATCTCTGTGGTTTACTGATCCCTGACTTTCCTGCTCACCCCTGGGTTGTACATGCAGGAGAACCAAGAGCTGAATCACCAGCCTGAGAAGGGCGTTTCTCTAATGTGCGGGGTAAGGTTTCCAGTAGAGGGGCGCGGCCCCTGCAGAGGCCCAGCGTGGGAAGGAGTGTGCGCTTCCAGGGAGTGAGACACTTGCGGGAGGAGAGGCTGGAGGAGAGGCTGCTGTGCGCAGTCGGGTACAAATATAAAATCTGGGTCTTCTTCTAGGAGCAGCGTGAAGCTTCTAGGGGACTTAAGGGGGGAGATAGAATGATCAGATTTAAGTTTTTAAAAAGCTCCCCTGTCAATTGTGCAGAGAAGGGATTGGAGGGGCAACTGGATGGAGACACTGGGAGAGGCCTGGCCGAGGCCGCGGGAGACCTGGTGGCCCAGAGTGAGATGGCAGTGGCAGTGAAGGATAGAAGGGTAAAGCGCTAAGGAAGGCCTAGGAGGTGAGGGGTGCAGGACCAGGTGCTTGTCTGACTGTGGTGTGTTGGGGGGACCTGGGGACCAGCGTCTGTCTGGTGTGGCTTGGTGGACGGTGGTGACATGCACTGAGATGTAGAGTTGAGATTGGAGAGAACGGGTGGATTTGTTTCACACAGGCTGACCTTGAAGTTGGTGTGTGGCATCTAAAGAAAGACATCTCCCAGCTAGGGACATGGGTCTGGAGCTTGGAGGAAGAAGAGTGGGAATGAGATGGGAACTTGATCAGGAGCCTGTGCCTCAGGTGTGACCGTGGAGGCTGGTGGTGTCTCCCAGCCTCTCCTGGTCACCGTGACCTTGGTATGTGACTGATGGGCACCAGTGTCCACCTGCCATCCAATAGGAACAGTAAGTTCCACTACTGGTTAGAGGCTGGACTGAGAATTCTTCCTCCGAAATAAAGCAAAATACAGTGTGGGTTTTGATACTAATGATCATTGAGATGCAGACAGATTTTTTTGGTTTTTCCTTTGTCCTCCTCCTTCTCCTTTGTCCTTCCTCTTCCTTCTCCTCATCCTTCTTTTTCTTCTCTGCTGCTGCTTCTCTCTTGTCCATTGCGGTGGCATCTGGAAACCAACACTGACATTTTATATAAAAGTGTAAACATTTCGTGTAGGCACATCACTGTAACAGAAAGGTCACGCTGTGGGGTGTCCTTTCTGCACCCCACATGGAGAGTGGAGGAACACTTCTGATAAGCCATGAAACTCTGTGTCCTTCACTTTACAGAGTCACATGCTGCTCGTAGTCATATTTGGGAAGCAGAGATGCATGCTTAAGCAGAGTACAGTTATTATTTGTAAGTCTTATTTGTGCTGCTAGATTAATATTTTCCCTTCTGGAGAAATTTACATGCTAATCACTTTTCGTTAATTTTTAAGTTATTTGAAACAAATTTAAACAAACAAATTTTTGAATTATTTTAAACAAATTAAACAATTTGTTTAATTTGAAGCAAATTATTTTTTTAAGATGCATTTTTAAATTGTTTTAATTAACAATTAAAAAATTTTTTTAAGAACAATTATATGATTGTTTTATTGGGGTTTTTTTGAAATTTTGAATTCTATTTTATTTTTTTATACAGCAGGTTCTTATTAATCATCAGTTTTATACACATCAGTATACATTAAACAAATTATTTTAAACAAATAAGAGGAAACCAATTTTTCCTCCAACTAATGCTGATTTATTTTGCTTTTCCTGGTTAATAGATCACTGTCCTGGATGAGACGTGGACCGTTTTCAGGCGTTACAGTCGTTTCCGAGAAATGCATAAAACATTGAAGTTGAAGTATGCAGAGGTGAGTTACGAAATAATTATCTACAATTAAGAACATTTGTTTTATAAAGTAAATGAGTTGATTGCATTATCAATCCCCCCTTTCTCTTTAGGTATTAGCTTGTAAGTGTCACCAAGTTTTATTTCAATTACTCGTCTTTCAAAGATAGGTTTTTAATTTTTGTCCTCTGTTCCATTTGTATTCTACACAATTCAGACATTTTTTGAACACAAAATTTTGAGTGATAGTAAAGCAACAGTAAATGAATTCTATCTTTTTCATAAATTTTACAGTGTATTTTAAGTAAATATTTTAATCAATTTATAACTTCTCAGCCATGAGTGAGACCTATTAAAATAAAATAGTAATAAATTTTTCAGTATAGATTTGCCCTTTTTTCTCTTAAAAAAGATTGCATTAATGCTTAGACTTCCACATAATGAGGAGTAAAGTCATAAAAGTTAATTTGCCCTCACACATGGAGGGGAGGTAGACAGTAAATACAGAATTATCTAGAAGCAAGGAGGCATTTCATCTGATAAGATAACCAGAGTGTATTGATACATTAGTAATCTTTTTTTTAAATTTTTGGACAAAGACTGGTTTTTAAAATACTTTTAAGCAAAGAAAGGTATTCCTAAAATTAATGTGTACCTTCCAAGTGAATGTATTCTTCTTATTTTTTTTTTTGTTTATTTTTGCTTCAACTAAAGGAAACCTTGTATAGGCACAGCTCTTTGGGCATTTTGATTTGAACTGACTGACTACAAATCAGTCAATAATCATTGTCTATTTTGCCTGCTTTCCCTAAGTATGGCTTTTCAGTGCATTTTTATAGTGTCTTATGATATTCTAAAAAATAATTTAGTCAGACATGTGTCCCTGACTTGTTTCATGTTAATTACATAATTAACATCTCCATAACATCTCCATAACATCTCCTTAACATCTCCATGGCTTCTAAGCTCCCTTGTCTGATACACAATATAAAGAGAAATACCTTTGGGTAGGTAAAGTGCTTCCTTGATGTGTAAAAGAATCTAGAGTCCAGGAAAAATTGAGCTATCTTTGAAATTCTGTTGTTAAGTTATCATAATAGTATTCGATTAAAAATTGAAGAAGGTTCAGGTATGAATTTTAGCTCAGTGTTCCCAAGAGGCTTCAGTTCCAGAAGCAACTACATCAAAGTCAATTTATTAAGTTTGTCTCTGCAATTTACTCTTCATGTCCCAAGTTAGTTTTGACAATAACAAGAAGTAATTGTATACATATTAAATGTATAGAGCAACTGGTTTTTAAAGTGAGCTTTGAAGCTCAGTAACTGCTGGATTATAAGGTACTACGTCAGTACTTTAATAATGTACAGATTTTCATATTAACTTGCTAAATTCCCACAGTGTAGTTGGAAAAAAACAATTTACTTGAAAAAAAGGATACAAACTTTACCAGGATTTATATATCTATATATGTATGTATGTATAAATTCATTCCGTGATTTATTTCATATCAGTTCTTTCAGTGCCATTAGTTCAATGCCATTCTACATAGGCACATTTTTCTAAACTCTAGTAATACAGTAGTGGACAAGAAGAACAAAAGTGTCTTCTCTTATATATCTTAAATTTATATCAGGACAGACTGACAATAAACCAGGAAAATATAATAATAACTAACAGTTAAAAAGTATGCTTGCTAAGTTGCAGTTATCATTTTAAGTGAGGTATATGCATTATAGGAAAAATATCAATAAAATGTGATGGGCAGAAGGTGTTGGACACTTTAGTATAAGGACATTTCAGGGTTGGGCTCTCTGACAAAATGGCATTTTAGTTGAAATATGAGATGAGAGATATTTAAATAAATTTGCTAAGCAATAATAGGTCTAATCAGTGTTTTAAAAGAAAACTTTGGAGCAGACAGAAGCAGTCTTTAAAGATATAATAGAAGAAAACTCAACCTGAGTTTAATAATGATGTGAACCTGTGAACTGAAGTGGTTGTCTGCTACCAGACAAAATTAATGAACAGAGATTATCACACATGTAAAATTATTTTTAAGGGGGAAAAGGGTGTGTTACATACATGCTGAAAAAATTAAGTGGCCTTCAAATGAAGAAAATCGAGCTGGTTTCCTCCTTCATTTGGTCATAAATCTGTATTGAGCAGCCCCACACTGCGTACAATTGTGAGCAAGACAACGACATCCCTCCTCTCATGGAGCAGAGAAAATGAGCAATAAACAGACAAACAAAGCCCAGTAAATAAGAGGATTTTAGGTAATGTTAGGTGCCGTGGAGAAAATACAAGGCAATGTGATAGTGTGGCCTGAGAGCTGGGCAGTGGGCTGCTTTAGATGCGCAGGTAGAAAGGGTGATCGGGGTGAGATTGAGCTGAGACCTGAATGCTGAAAAGAAGAGAGGTGTGAAGATTTGGAGGTGAGCACAGCTGAAGGTGAGGGAGCAGCAAATGCAAAGGCCCTGGGATGGGACCAAGCTCAGTGTGTTTCCAGAATGAGAAGACCCAGGGAGAGTGGCCAGTGTGGTAAAGAGCAGGGCAGGGGCCTGACCACGTGGCACCGTGAACCTGAGTCTGAGTGCCGTGGGAAACCACTGGATGATATTCAAGAAGGTCTGAACATTGAAACCCAGCTGGAATTTCCATTCTGTTCATAGAGGACTTCTCCCAGAAACCCCTTTCCTGAAGACAGACTCGTGATCTAAATGATAATGAAGATGGGAAGTTGCTTTTCCACACTGAGTCCAGCTTTGTGACTTACAGTTTCTTTCTTATAAGGACAAAAAAACATTATGAAAGGGAAACTATAGACATGTGTGCATGTATTTGAAAGAGAAGAGAGAATGTGAATAGTGGTTGAAACCATGTGGTGAGATCCTAAAACAAGCACCGCCTAGAGACAGGGAAGCTGAGCTAATTACAAACCCTGCAGGGCTGCCTGGGTGCCACAGAACTTTTCCTTGGCCACAGCTCTGACGAACTCCTCCCAATTCACTGAGTGCTTCCTGCCCGGCTGTGCTGCGCCTTTGACGTTCATGGTCTCTGTGGTGGGAACGAGAGACTCGCCTCTTGTGACACAACCCGTGAGCAGAAGCCCAGGCAGTTCATTTCTATTTCCTATTTCTAACCAAACAATATTATCGAAACAGAACCGGGGAGAAGTATTATCGCTAAGCACACAGTAGCATGTCATTCTAGATGGTGATAAATCTTATTTCAGTGAGAGGGCAGCATCGTCCATTTAACATTTTCAAGATGAAGCTTAAATATCAAGATAAATATCAGGTTTATTTTTTTCGTTAAGTTGACATTTCTTTTGTGCAGCCTCACTTCACATCGTCTTACTTGCCGAGTGTTTGTTGGGACTTGAGATCAATAATCTGTGTATAGGTATTCATCAATTATGATTCATCTTATAATTGTGCATATAATTGTATATAATGTCAATCTTCTTGAAGTAATTAGCTACCTCCAAATGGGGTAGCTGTTTGGCCTGACAACATCCTGGAAATTATTGGACTTGTTAAAGACAGTATTTCTTCAGGGAAGAAAGCCAAAGGGTTCATATGGAAGAATGCTGAAAGTTTCCTCTCAAGGAATGGCTGTTTCATAGCCAAGTGGGAACAAGTTTTATTTACCTCATCCCTTCACCACATTGGACTCATTATTTCTATGGAATTAGAAAATAGAAAACTACTCTTGCTGTCTTAATTGCATAACAAAATGGTTGGTGATCATTTTTTAAATGATACGTATTAAGTTTATCTAGTCATACAAGGTTCCAAATTTTTAATCAAGCTGAAAAAATATTGAAAAAACACACTTGAATTCAGTATATCCAGAATTTGTGATATACTTACCAAGATAGAGAATTTGAGATTCACCTCAAAACTGTAGATTTGGTTATAGCTTTTAATCTTTTGGAACTTTATCTAAAGTTACATCCTACTCATTCCCATTTCATTGTGGCATCTTAGCCATGTTTTCCTGGGCATAGACCTCTAAAATAGTTTGATGTGACAGTTCCTTTTATGGAGGTTTTTTTTTTCTTTCAGTAGTCTTTTTTTCTCCAGATAATAAGTTACATATTTATGGTTAAAGACTGAAATTATTCAAAGATATATACATAGAATGTGAAAGTTTCTCTTAATCTGATCCTCAGAAGTAATCATTTGCAATGCCCTTAGGAGGTCTTCTTGGGTCCAACTAAACATTCAGACTCACAGGACTCCCATAGGCCACGCTTGGCACTGGGTGACCCGGGAACGATGTAAGACAGAGATCACTGCTTCCCGGCAGGGCCGAGGCATGGAGGGGGTCTGGCAACAGCGTCAACTGCAGTCCACACAGCTGTCCAGATGCTGTTCTCTTTGCGCCACCTCTCGCAGGTAATAGCTTAGGTGCTAGGAGAGGAGCCCCACGTGGGGAAGATTCGAGAACCACTCTGCCATAGAATCCTATGCAACAGGAGAGGCACTTTCCCTGGGCACAACTCCCTGGGCAGAACATCCAGAGTCCCCGTGAGGGACATGTTGAGTTACAAGAGTCACCTCACTCAGAGAAGCCTTACGGTATGGCTTCCTACCAAATAGCTCTCGTTTCCCTGGTCCACAAACAATGTATCGGTTTATCAAGCAATTTATCATTTTCCCATGAGCAGTGGTACCAAGTTGGCATAACACTTGATCAGGTTCCCAGAATCCTCTTGATGGACATACGAGTAGTTTCCAGAGTTTTGCTGCTGTGAGTACTTCGCTATGGACATTCTGGAAGATATCAACATGTCTGCAAGTGCAGACTTGCTCCATGAAGAAATTTCGTAATTGCTCAACTGTTGTTAAAGACTTAATTTACAAAAAACCAAGATTAGGAAAGAACACACAGAAACTGGGTGGGTTGAGAGCGCTGAGGGCCTTCACCCCCAATGTGAGAGGGTTTTAAGAATTCCTTAACCATCATTCGTCTCAGTCTTTTCATCTCCCTGTTGACTCACATTCATTTGCTTATTTATTTACTATAATGTCTCCTTAAGGAGAATGATGTCAGCTGAAGGGCCTCCGAGGGCTACTTTATATTCACTCGGTGGTGAACCAATTAAAGCAGGCAGGGTTGTTGATTATTAGGTATAACATATGTCTGTGAAGAAAATAGACGGAACCTAGGGGTTATTACAGGCAGAGTGAACTTACAAACTGAAAGGATGAGAAGTCAGTGGATTCTCTGAAACTCTGGGGTGTGGGGATTGAAGATAGGGAAAAAGCAGAACTCAAAGAAAAATTTAATGCATTATTTTGTATGGTGACAAATTTCAGAATAAAAAAAGGAAACTAAATTATCTGTCCTGAATAATACTGGAAGAAGAACAGATTGCCCGCGGTGACTGGGCTCATATGTAAGCGTTGTGCTCGTTCTATTTCCAGATTCACTGTGTGAGTGGGTTGAGCTCTCACTAGAGGTGCTGCATTATTCAAGGTTCTTAAAATTGTTTTATTTTTATTTATTTATGTTCTTTCAGCTAAGCATTTTTTTCTGGATTCTAAATAGCTTCGTCTCCTGTTTTGAATTAGTTTGTCCTCTTTATACGCTGACATGTGTTGTGCAAGATAATAGCTCCTCCTGGCTTTCCTTCTCTGTGCCCGTTCGCTGACCTTGTGTGGAATCTTCATCAGATTAAACCCTGTGTTTTCAGACTCCCCATCTGTAAAATGATCATGCCACAGCTAGTTTGCAAAAGATTGTGAGAGCCTCAGATGAAATATGTTATTGAAAGTAGCCACAAAGTATTGTGCCGCATCTGCTGGAGAGCATGCCTTTGAAATTTGGTCATGCAAACCATTGCCGCAGTGATCTTTATCTGTATGAAAACTATGCATTTTCCACTCTATTAAAATCAGTATAATCCTTTTAAATATCAATCAAGTTATGTGCCCAGAAACAGAGCCCCAGTAAGTGTCGTCTTCTCCTTTCTCTATGGATGAGGCAGAGTTACTATTGATGTCTAGTGTCCATGAAGTTTACCTCTGGATCCAGGTCATAGTCTGAGAGTCAGTCAGGACAAAAACATAGCTCATCAAGAAGCTGAAGAGAAAGGACTATTTTAAAACCACATCCCCTTTCAACCAGTAGAATGAATGAATAGTGAAGACCTAGTGTCCTATCCCCTTCTCCCCTTTTGGATGAGTGGTCTGGTGGGCTCTGAATGTATTTCATGAAGTGGTAGGACATGGGGCTGGAAGATCAGAGGGTCACTGAGAGAGCTGCTCCTTCTAGGAGGTCCAGAGATGCTAAGCCCTGTCTGATTTGTAGAGGACTTTTTTTTAGTACAGTTAACAAGGAGCCTTCCCTCCTGAGTGCTGGAGCCTAATGGGCTCCGGAGAATCATCTCACAGTGGAAGCAGTTACGCATTGGAGTCGATTGTTGAGGGCCCTTTTATAATCTTAGCTAATAGTGATTCTGAAGCAGGTTTGTGCTTCTGCCCAGAGGCAGGAGGATGAACCATGAAAATGGGATATTTTATGTATTAAAATGTACAATCTAAATAAATGCTAAGGGAACTTGACTGCCCATGTGTGGTGAGAGCCTAAGTTACTGGGACAGGTGTGTTGCCTGTCTGCATCATAACTGAGTTATCACAGTGAGTCTTCAGGGTCCCTAAGTGTCAGACAGGATCAGCCTCCATCAGCCATATCCCCAGGGGGGCTCCTTTCTCCCTGTTACGGAGCTAAGGGAGAAAAATATTTTCAGAGGCTTCGAGTAAAACATGAAAGATTGCTGTGTTAGAGCAACTGTTCAGTCTCACATCTGGCAGTGTCTGGGTGCCCAGTAAATACCATTGGGAGAGAAGAAAACGATTAGGGCAAGAGCTTATGTAGTTTGTATATGAACTTTCAGTTTGTACTGATAGAACCATTTTTAACCTTCTTTATTTCCCAAGTAATTTTCCCAAAGTAGCACCAAAAAAGGGAAAGAAAAGAAACTGGCTATTGGCCTTGTATTTGTCTTAGACAGCCATTTACCATCCATCACTGAAATGCATTCTAAACAGTTTTATAACCAGCATTCCAAATTTAATATAAAAATTGCAAATCTACCCACCACCCAAATTATAATGCTACCAACCACAGCCACAGGGAGCATTCAGTAAACCTTAGATAAATTCAGCCGCGCCAAGCGCTCAGCCTCCTTGAATTTTTAAATAGCACACAGCTATGTAGGCAAAAATAGAATGCTGCCAGCTTCCTGACCTGGTACGTTATCAGAGGCCCACTTACCTCACTGTATGGCTTGTGTCATATGATTCTCTCTACCTGATAGATAATCAGTATTTAAATCACTTCTTTCAAAGGTGGGTTGGGGAGCAAAAGGCACCAATTAGCTGGGAAGCTTTTCTGGGACATGTGGATCCAGGACCCAAACTAGGAAATTCTAATTCAGGAAGTCTGACATGGGATCTGAGAGTGTGTGTAGTTAGGGAAAAAAATATTCCCCAAATGATGCTCTCTGGACCGTTGGTTAAGATGCTGCCTGTCATTTCTTTCGCATCCACTTTGGGAGCATTATTGATTTTTCATTATTACAGTCATTGTTACAGATCACCAAATCTAAAAGGTGATTTCCAGTGACAAATAATCTTGTCAAAATTAATGACAGGCACATTTAAACCTAGACAATGAAAACATGTTGATTGCCTCTTTGATCACCAAAGGCTGTGAAACATAGACTTGTACCAGGCTTTCCTCTCCAACCAGCAGGGAAACTTCTGTAACAGTGGGCTGGAACCACTTGCACATTATGAGACAATCAAGTACTCCAAGGGGCCTTAAAGATTGGGTAGTCCGGTTTTTCATTTTAGAAATGAGGAATCAGATCCCCAGGGAGAGTTTTGTTCAAAGTCACATCAAGACTTGTGGCCCAGGCAAGGTTCATGTCTCCTGACCCCTAGTCCTTCTTCTTTTTCCTGAGTCTCCGTGACCATGTTCACTCAAGAAGGGGAAGTTTTCAGAGTTGTCCAGATGAGCCCAGAAAGAAGAAAATCTCTTCCCTAGAAAAATCTGTTACATAGCGAGACCCCATGGATGAAAACTAGAAATGGGGTTCCTTCTATTGAATGTCATGGCAATGACAGGTTCCTGTCACGTCTCAGTCCCTGAAAGGGACAATTTAGCATCACAGTAACGGATGGAAAATACAAGCATTTGAGTTAATTCAACTGCATAATTATTCATAAAAATGCAATATGAAATTCTCACAGATCTGAAATGTTTCTCACTTTGAAAAATTGTTGGGACATCTATTAAAGTTCTCAAATCTGTCTTCATTGGCTCATACCTAAATAAAATTGATACTGGCTTTGGGAGGAGTGGGATTTTATTTTATTTTGTATTTTATACCAAATATAACAAAGTCAGGGCAGTCCTAAGTATTGATACATTTCCAAATGTGGTTTTGTACCTAGGATCTCGCCAAGTTTTAGCACTTCAGTGATGACAGGACAGCAGCTTCTGTTGGTGGAATGTCCTAATTATAATTGCTGGCTGTTCCATGTGGACCACCAGCAAAGGATTCTGCCTTGTTCATTGAGCAGATCCTTAATGAGAGTCTAGAATGTACCAGGCTCTGGGCGAGGCACATAGCACGTGCTCATAAATAGTGCATGGTACGCTCACATTACCATATCAAAGGTCTACGGGAGCTCATTGCTCCTTTGATAACCCATAGGTTGCCCTGAAGAGTTGCCGCTTCATGCCTCTAACAAATCAAACTGGGAGAATTACTTATTTGTTTGTGAGCATATTTCTCAGTGACAGCTGTTCTTATAAGGCCTTGGGAGCTACTATTAATTTTGAGTAGTCAGAAATGCTTCCATCTCGTCAGCTGGGAGAGTTATGGCAGCCCTTTGATGAGTTTTCATTATTTGTATTCCTCAAAAGCTGGAGTGACTGAAATTTACAACCACAAACCTGTAGAGCGTGGGTGTTTCAGATGCTGGCTGTTGTCAGGTAGGTACGTCTACTGGAAAAAGACAGGTTAAAGCTGATTTGACCATATAGATTTGCCGTATAGAATTTTTCTCGCTAATCTTTAAAAACTGGATACTGGTTAGGTAGCCAAATATTAACAGGAGTAAAGAAAATGCCTAGTGAATGAGGAATGACAATAAAGTGCACTTTTATTAGGTGGTAACAAAAGTCAGATACTTTCCTTTCATTAGTAAAGATTCCATACTTTATTACTGTTGTTGTTCTCAGTTGTTCTCAGTTTCCCTTCAGTGATTTATAATCCAGTGTTAGCTGCTTAATTGTTGTAAAATCATAAAAGATAGGCAAGACTTTTTATTGCTCACTTTAATTTCTTTTCTATATTAGGGCTGCCATTATTTATATACAAAGGAACAACGATGCCATATATCAAAACCTATGCTGTCTGTTGCCGTCAGGACCACCTGGCTAACCTAAAAAGTGAACTTGGCTAAGAGAAAAAGACTTTTAATAAAAGCAGACTTTTCCATTACATTTAATTTGTCTCTTTGATGGCAGCAGACTGGCCGACCTATCTTATTCTAACGTAATAAATATTGAAGTCAGGATTTGAGTGTGGTGACTCTTAGAAGAAATCAGGCTGTGTCAGTTCACTGGGAATCAGAAAGGGAGAAGCCAGCTTGTAGATGAAAATTTCACTCTGAGGTCATTAAGATCATTAAGAAATATTACAAAGCAACAGAGAATGCTGACTGTATTTCTAATATCTATACATATACATATAGCTAGCCAACTTGATGAATAAATGGATACTCAATGCTTTTATTTTCCCAAAACTGAGATTCACAAATAATTCCGTAAACTGGCTAGCTAGTTCTATAAGGAGCCACTGTCTTTTCTTACTCCACTGATAATTCTTCATATAGAGCTATTGTTCAGCCTGAAAGTTATGGGCTTGTTTCTCGAACATGCAAAATAAAGTTGATCACTTGGATTTTTAGACTCCACAAGCAGCAAAGAAGGGCAAGACAAATTTCATTGGAAATCAGTGAGCCTCAAAATTACTGATTTCATTTTTTTAATGGCTTCTGTTTAAGTCCTTTTATCTTTAGAATATGTTTTCTTTATTGAATTGCAGAATAAGCTTGTCATTATTTCACTTAGGCCAAAGAAATGTGCTATTTTAATTCTCATTTGTTTCCTATGTTTTACTCAGCATAATCAAATTTCATAATTACACAAAGTAAGCCATAGGGCTGTTGTTCAGTTTTCTTCCAGTGTTGTCTAGGCCTAGCACGTCTCTTACAAATATCCAATATATTTGACCTCAGTCATTTTTAACTTTAATGTACAGTTTTCCCATAAGAGCTCAATTGTCTTTGCATCATTTCCCACTCCTGCTGTAAGGATAATGGTTATAGCAGGAAGTGGTACAGTTTTATGGGTTTTCTCATGAATACTGCATTCCCGTTTGTTTCTGCCCTTTTTCTATTCTACAACCTTTGAAAAGTAACATTTCATTATTATATTGGGCTCTATTTTCCCTGTACACGTTTCCCTTACTTCAAATAAGAATGCTGTGAAGATTTTATGGGAAGAAAGGTACACTCCTCAAAAGCAATATAGCCAAGTTAATAGGTAAAATACCTCCATGGTATCTAAAGTGCTACTTGGAACTCAACATAGAGAGATTTTAATCATCAGTACCTGAGATACAAAATTTCAGAGCTGGAAATGGAAATATCTCAGTTCAACTCCTTCATTTTTAACAGACGATGAAACTAAGAACTAGAGATATTATACAACCACCTCCTTGCTGAGCTGAGACTTGAAATCTGATTGCCCCAAATCCCAGGTTATTAAAAGAAAAAGCCATATGGTGTTAATTTAACTGTTCCATTAAATATGTAAAAAAGATAATCACTTTTTATTGTTTCTATAAAAATGATGCATGCTCATTTATACAAGTTCCACATAATATAAGAAGCAACAGATTATTCAAAATCATTCTCTAAATATAATTAAATTACCATTTAATGAACATTACTTTAAGTACTTAAATAAATAGGCACAGATAACAGGATGGATATGTAGAGTGATACAAAGAAATTAAAATGAGACAAACAAGAACAGGAAGAAAGAATGAAATAACTTTATAACATTGGGTTCAAACGATATGCTATTTTTAATTACAGACATTAAATTTAATTTTACTTGAATTTAATGGAAGTGAAAGAAAATCAAGTAAAACTGAAGAAATTGATGAAATTCAAATTAAATTTTTCTCCACCACAGCCTCTAAAATATATGTGACATTAAGAAAGATTATAAAAACCATTAAAACAGTAGTTGCTACTTTTCATGTGGTGCGTTTCCATTTTATAAATTATCAGTGTTGTTTCGCTCTTCTAAATGATCAATTGAGATGGGCAGGTTCAAGATGGTGGAGTAGAAGGACGTGCACTCATTGCCTCTTGTGAGAGCACCGGAATCACAGCTAACTGCTAAAAAATCATTGACAGGAAGACATTGGAACTCACCAAAAAAGATACCCCACATCCAATGACAAAGGAGAAGCTGCAATGAGATGATAGGAGGGGCGAAATCACGATGAAATCAAATTCCATAACTGCTGAGTGGGTGACTCACAAACTGGAGAACAATTATACCACAGAAGTCCACCCACTGGAGTAAAGGTTCTGAGCCCCACATCAGGCTTCCCAACCCGAGAGGGCGTCTGGCAACAGGAGGAGGAATTCCCAGAGAATCAGACGTTGAAGGCTAGCGGGATTTGCAGAGGTGGGGGGTGGCTGTGGCTCACTGCTGGGACAAGAACACTGGCAGCAGAAATTCTGGGAAGTACTCCTTGGCTTGAGCACTCCCGGAGTCCGAAATTAGCCCCACCAAAGAGCCTGTAGCGTCCAGTGCTGAGTCGCCTCAGGTCAAACAACCAACAGGGAGGAGACTGAGCTCCACCCATCAGCAGACAAGTGGATTAAAGTTTTACTAAGCTCTGCCCACCACCAGTCCCTCCCAGCAGGAAGCTTGCACAAGCCTTTTAGATAGCCTTATCCACCAGAGGGCAGACAGCAGAAGCAAGAAGAATTACAATTCTGCAGCCTGTGGAACGAAAACCACATTCACAGAAAGACAGACAAAACGAAAAGGCAGAAGACTAGGTACCAGATGAAGGAACAGGATAAAACCCCAGAAAAACAACTAAATGAAGTGGAGATAGGCAACCTTACAGAAAAAGAATTCAGAAAAATGATAATGAAGATGATCCAGGACCTCGGAAAAAGAATGGAGGCAAAGGTCGAGAGGATTCAAGAAATGTTTAACAAAGACCTAGAAGAATTCAAGAACAAACACATGGAAGAATTAAAGAACAAGCAAACAGAGGTGAACAACAAAATAACTGAAATGAAAAATACACGAGAAGGAATCAATAGCAGAAAAACTGAAGCAGAAGAATGGATAAGTGACCTGGAAGACAGAGTGGTGGAATTCACTGCCGTGGAACAGAATAAAGAAAAAAGAGTGAAAAGAATTGAAGACATCCTAAGAGACCTCTGGGACAACATTAAACGCACCAGCATTCGCATTATAGGGGTCCTGGAAGACAGAGAGAGAGGACCCAAGAAAATATTTGAAGAGATTATAATCAAAAACTTCCCTAACATGGGAAAGGAAATAGCCACCCAAGTCCAGGAAGCTCAGAGCTTCCCAGGCCAGATAAACCCAAGGAGAAACACACTGAGACACATAGTAATCAAACTGACAAAAATTAAAGACAAAGAAAAATTATTAAAAGCAACAAGGGAAAAGGGAACTCCCATAAGGTTAACAGCTGATTTCTCAGCCGAAACTCTACAAGCCAGAAGGGAGTGGCATGATATATTGAAAGTGATGAAAGGGAAAAACCAACAACCAAGATTACCCAGCAAGGAGCTCATTCAGATTCGATGGAGAAATCTAAAGCTTTACAGGCAAGCAAAAGTTAAGAGAATTCAGCACCACCAAACCAACTCTACAACAAATGCTAAAGGAACTTCTCTAAGTGGGAAACACAAGAGAAGAAAAGGACCTACAAAAACAAATCCAAAACAATTAAGAAAATGGTCATAGGAACATACATATTGATAATCACCTTAAATGAGAATGGATTAAATGCACCAACCAAAAGACGCAGGCTTGCTGAATGGATACAAAAACAAGACCCATCTATATGCTGTCTACAAGAGACCCACTTCAGACCTAGGAAAACATTCAGACTGAGAGTGAGGGGATGGAAAAAGATATTCCATGCAAAAGGAAATAAAAAGTAAGCTGGAGTAGCAATACTCATATCAGATAAAATATAGTTTAAAATAATGTTACAAGAGACAAGGAGGGACACTACATAATGATCAAGGGATCAGTCCAAGAAGATATAACAATTATAAATATATATGCACCCAACATAGGAGCACCTCAGTACATAAGGCAAATGCTAACAACTATAAAAGAGGAAATCAACAGTGACACAGTAATAGTGGGGGACTTTAACACCTCACTTACACCAATGGACAGATCATCCAAAATGAAAATTAATAAGGAAACGCAAGCTTTAAATGACGCAATAGACCAGATAGATTTAATTGCTATTTATAGGACATTCCATCCAAAAACAGCAGATTACACTTTCTTCTCAAGTGCGCAGGGGACATTTTCCAGGATAGATCCCATCTTGGGTCACAAATCAAGCCTCAGTAAATTTAAGAAATTTGAAATCATATCAAGCATCTTTTCTGACCGCAACGCTATGAGATTAGAAATGAATTACAGAGAAAAAAAAGGAACAAACACATGGAGGCTAAACAATACGTTACTAAATAACCAAGAGATCACTGAAGAAATCAAAGAGGAAATCAAAAAATACCTGGAGACAAATGACAATGAAAACACGATGATCCAAAACCTATGGGATGCAGCAAAAGCAGTTCTAAGAGGGAAGTTTATAGCTATACAAGCCCACCTCAAGAAACAAGAAAAATCTCAAATAAACAATCTAACCTTACACCTAAAGGAACTGGAGAAAGAAGAACAAACAAAACCCAAAGTTAGCAGAAGGAAAGAAATCATAAAGATCAGAGCAGAAATAAATGAAATAGAAACAAAACAGTAGCAGAGATCAGTAAAACTAAAAGCTGGTTCTTTGAGAAGATAAACAAAATTCATAAACCATTAGCCAGACTTATCAAGAAAAAGAGGGAGAGGACTCAAATCAATAAAATTAGAAATGAAAAGGGAGAAGTTACAACAGACACTGCAGAAATACAAAGCATCCTAAGAGACTACTACAAGCAACTCTAACAATAAAATGGACAACCTGGAAGAAATGGACAAATTCTTAGAAAGGTATAACCTTCCAAGACTGAACCAGCAAGAAATAGAAAATATGAACAGACCAGTCACAAGTAATGAAATTGAAACTGTGCTTAAAAATCTTGCAACAAACAAAAGTCCAGGATCAGATGGCTTCACAGGTGCATTCTATCAAACAGAGAAGAGCTAACACCCGTCCTTCTCAAACTCTTCCAAAATATTGCAGAGGAAGGAACACTCCCAAACTCATTCTATGAGGCCACCATCACCCTGATAGCAAAACCAGACAAAGATACTACAAAAAAAGGAATTACAGACCAATGTCACTGATGAATATAGATGCAAAAATCCTCAACAAAATACTAGCAAACAATCCAACAGTACATTAAATGGATCATACACCATGATCAAGTCGGATTTATCCCAGAGATGCAAGGATTCTTCAATGTACTGAAATCAAGCAGTGTGATACACCATATTAACAAATTGAAGAATAAAAACCATATGATCGGGCTTCCCTGGTGGCGCAGTGGTTGAAAGTCCGCCTCTGATGCCGGGGACACGGGTTCGTGGCCCGGTCTGGGAACATCCCACATGCCATGGAGCAGCTAGGCCCGTGAGCCATGGCCGCTGAGCCTGTGCGTCCAGATCCTGTGCTCCGCAATGGGAGGGGCAACACAGTGAGAGGCCCGCATACTTCAAAAAAAAAAACAAAAACACCATATGATCATTTTAATAGACGCAGAAAAAGCTTTTGACAAAATTCAACATCCATTTATGATAAAAACTCTCTGGAAAGTGGGCATAGAGGGAACCTAGCTGAACATAATAAAGGCCATATATGGCAAAGCTACAGCAAACATTTTCAATGGTGAAAGACTGAAAGCATTTCCTCTAAGATCAGGAACAAGACAAGGATGTCCACTCTTGCCACTCTTATTCAACATAGTTTTGGAAGTCCTAGCCATGGCAATTAGAGAAGAAAAAGAAATAAAAGGAATACAAAATGGAAAAGAAGAAGTAAAACTGTCACTATTTACAGTTGACATGATACTCTACATAGAGAATCCTAAAAATGCCACCAGAAAACTACTAGAACTAATCAATGAATTTGGTAAAGTTGCAGGATACAAAATTAATCCACAGAAATCTCTTGCATTCCTATACACTAACAATGAAAAGTCAGAAAGAGAAATTAAGGAAACAATCCCATTCACCACTGCAACAAAAAGAATAAAATACCTCGGAATAAACCTACCTAAGGAGGTAAAAGACCTGTACTCAGAAAACTGTAAGACACTGATGAAAGAAATCAAAGATGACACAAACAGATGGAGAGATACCATGTTCTTGGATTGAAAGAATCAATATTGTGAAAATAACTGTACTACTCCAAGTAATCTACAGATTCAGTGCAATCCCTATCAGATTACCAATGGTAGTTTTTACAGAACTAGAACAAAAACTTTTAAAATATGTATGGAGGCACAAAAGAAAGACCCTGAATAGCCAAAGCAGTCTTGAGGGAAAAAAGACGGAGCTGGAGGAATCAGCCTCCCTGACTTCAGGCTATACTGCAAAGCCACAGTAATCAAGACAGTGTGGTACTGGCACAAAAACAGAAATATAGGTCAGTGGAACAGGAGAGAAAGCCTAGAGATAAACCCACGCACCTGTGGTCAACTAATCTATGACAAAGGAGGCAAGGATATACAATGGAGAAAAGACAGTCGTTTCAATAAATGGTGCTGGGAAAGCTGGAGTGCTACATGTAAAAGAATGAAATTAGAACACTCCCTAACACCATACACAAAAATAATCGCAAAATATATTAAAGACCTAAATGTAAGACCGGACACCATAAAACTCTTAGAGGAAAACATAGGAAGAACACACTTTGACATAAGTCACAGCAGGATCTTTTTTGACTCACTTCCTAGAGTATTGGAAATAAAAACAAAACAGAACAAACAAATGGGACTTAATGAAACTTAGAAGCTTTTTCGCAGCAAAGGAGACTATGAACAAGATGAAAAGACAATTCTCAGAATGGGAGAAAATATTTGCAAACAAATCAACGGATGAAGGATTAATCTCCAAAATATATAAACAGCTCATGAAGCTCAATATTAAAGAAACGAACACCGCAATCCAAAAATGGGTAGAAAACTTAAATAGACGTTTCTCTAAAGAAGACATACCGATGGCCACGAGGCACATGAAAAGCTGCTCAGCATCACTAATCATTAGAGAAAAGCAAATCAAAACTACAATGAGGTATCACCTCACACCAGTTAGAGTGGGCATCATCAGAAAATCCACAAACAACAAATGCTGGAGAGGATGTGGAGAAAAGGGAACCCTCTTACACTGTTGGTGGGAATGTAAATTGATACAGCCACTATGGAGAACAGTATGGAGGTTCCTTAGAAAACTAAAAATAGAATTACCTTATGACCTACGAGTCCCAGTACTGGGCATATACCAGAGAAAGCCATAATTCAAAAAGACACATGCACCCCTGTGTTCATTGCAGCACTATTTACAATAGCCAGGTCATGGAAGCAACCTAAATGCCTGTCGACAGACGAATGATTAAAGAAGATGTGGTACATATATACAATGGAATATTACTCAGCCGTAAAGAGGAACCAAACTGGGTCATTTGTAGAGACATGGATGGACCTAGAGACTGCCATACAGAGTGAAGTAAATCAGAAAGAGAAAAACAAATATCGTATATTAACACATATATGTGGAATCTAGAAAAATGGTGCAGATGAACCAGTTTGCAAGGCAGAAATAGAGACAAAGATGTAGAGAACAGACTTATTAACCAAACGGTCAAAATCGGGGGTGGGGTGGTGGTGGGTTGAATCTGGAGATGGGGGTTGACACTAATATGTATGTATATTAATGTATAATATTTTATACACTATTATGTATAAGTTAGTGTATAATATTAGTGTATAATAAAATGTGTATAATATTTTATACACTAATATGTATAAAATAGATAACTAATAAGAACCTGTATAAAAAAATTAAATTAAAACAATAATTGACTCATAACAAAGCTAAGATTATCACATTTTATTTACTCCCACCTACCCAATTTTAAAAATTATATTTTATAAAGTCACGATATAGCACATTCTTTTATACATAAATTATGTGTAGTTTCCTTTTTTATACATAAATTATGCATAATTCTGTCCTAGTTGTGGGTTTAAGTAGAGGTGGTATTTACAGTGGTTTCTTCGTTCCTGAGATCCTTGTATCGTGCTGTCTCTTGGTTGGATATTTTTGGTCATCCTGTACGTTTTTGAAAGGTTCACCTTGATGTGTTTTACCTGAGTTCTTATGCGCTTGAGAACGTCTGCCTGTGGACTGCACACTTTAAAGACATTTCTCTGTTACTTATAAACCTCTTGGGTCACGTTTTATTTCCCTTAGCATTTTTCATTTTGCCTTGTTATTTTCTCTGCTCTATATGCCATAGGCTAACCTGTGTTTTTATTGTCTTCATGCTACTTTTGTTTCCTCTACTGGGACTTTCTACTACTGTTTTTCTTCTACTGTTTTTGTTTCTCTCGTCTCTTTCTTGAGTTCTTCGTGCTCATTTTTTTTGTTTTTTGAGCATGTAGACAGTGGGGGAGGAGGGGGCAGGGGTGCAGGGTGTGGAGGCACTGGATTTCCTTTTTTCAATCAGCTTTTTTCATTTTAGAATAGTCTCAGACTGTTTTTTGCCTTTTAGCATGCATTGTAATTTTTGTTGAAAGATGGTGTGTCATGTGAATGGAGCTGAAGTAGATAGGCTTTTAGCATGCAGTTTTATATTTATCTGGCTACCATATAGGCTACAATTGCCCTGGCTGTGGTGTCAGCGGAAAAAATGTCCTCAAGTGCCCTTGTTTGTGTTTCCGCTATTGTCTTTGGGTTTTCCCAGAAGCTTCTTAAATAGAGCCTGAGGCTCGGGCTTCCTTTAGCTGCAGTCCCGTTGTCTTGCAGGAGCCCTGTTGGCGTGGTGGTGGGATGTGTGTGTTGGAGGGTCTGTAGGCCTGTGATTAGGTCTCAGTCTCTTAGTGAAACCTGCAGGGGGCATTCCACTCCCCTGCCCCCGAACAGTTGGGCTTTGGTAAAACCCAAAGTGGTTAGATTCTGGGAAAACAGTTTCCCTTGAGGGCAGAGCACTCTGGTGTATTTCAGAAGGTTACCACCCCACCATCCCCGCCCCCAGCACCTTCTGCAGAACCAAAGGGATTCTTCTTCACAGTGAGAATCTGGTGGGACTTCTGGAGGTAAACGTCACAAAAGTTATGGAAAACGCAGCTCCTCTGGAGTTTTTTTAACTCTCATACTAGGCTACACTGAGCCTCCAGCAGTTCGTCGATTGCAGTTTAAAGTGTTCCTACAAAAACTGGCTGCAGTTGTGAGCTTCAGCACCAGCTAAGCCGTGCTTCTCTGTTTCTGCCTGTCCATCTCTCCGGATGGGGGACAGTAGTTTGCCCTGTGGCCTTAATTCTCTGATGGATCCGGGAAGAGCTCTTGATTTTCAGTTTATTCAGTTTTTTTTCTTGTGAGGACAGACGTCACAACTTCTAAGCTCCTTATGTATCAGATCAGAAACCAGAAATCCTATTTGAATAGTTTTAGTTTTACAGAAAAATAATGTGAAGGTAATACAGAGTTTTCATATATCCCATACCCACTTTCCCTGTTAACAGTTCACATGAGTATAGGGCATTTGTCACCACTAGTGAACCAACGCTGATACATTATTATTATTATTAACTAAAGTCTGTACTTTTGAGATTTCCTTAATTTTTACCTAATGTCCTTTTTCTGTTCCAGTATCCCATCCAGGATACCACATTACGTTCAGTCACTATGTTTCCTTAGGCTCCCTTTCGCTGTGAAAGTTTCTCAGACTTTCCTTATATTTAATGACCTTGATATTGTGAGGAATGATGGTCAGGTATCTTAGAGAATGTTCCCAATTGGGATATGCCTGTTTTTCTCATGATTAGACATTTGGGTTTGGGGGAGAAAAGCCACGGAGGTAAAGTGTCATTATCATCACATCATATGAAGGACACACACACCATCAGTGTGACTTAACACTGTTGAGATTGACCTTGATCTCCTGGCTGAGGTTTCTCCCCTGTGAGGTTCCTTGGTTCCCCCCTTTCTATACTGTTCTCTTGGGAAGGAAGGCACTGCACAGCACACATTCTGCGGAGCCCACGTTTTAGGGGTGGAGAGAGATGCCCCCACTTCCTGGAGGGTGAGGTACCTACATTAGTTACTTGGAATTCTTCTGAATGGGTGGCTTGTTTCTTCTTCCCCATTTATTTATTTACTTGTTTATTTCATCATATTTGGGGTTTTAAGGCAATACATTTTTAAAAATTTTGTTTTTCACGTTTTTCCAACTTAGGCCGTATGCAGCAACTCTTTGCATCGGCACCTGTGTCCCTGTGACACACTCCCATCATTGTGCTTTTGGTTTTAAATACATCTTCCATCTCTTCTTTTTCTAATTTTTAAAAATTTATTTTATTTATTTATTTTTGGCCGCGTTGGGTCTTTGTTGCTGTGCACGGGCTTTCTCTAGTTGCCGTGAGCAGGGGGCTACTCTTTGTTGCAGTGAGCGGGCTTCTCATTACAGTGGCTTCTCTTGTTGCAGAGCAGAAGCCATAGGCACACAGGCTTCAGTAGTTGTGGCGCACGGGCTTAGCTGCTCCGTGGCATGTGGGATCTTCCTGGACCAGGGCTCGAACCTGTGTCCCCTGCGTTGGCAGGCGGATTCTTAACCACTGCACTACCAGGGAATCCCCAACGTGCTTTTGGTTTTGAGCACTTCCTTGATCTCTGGCACTACAAGATGCTTTGGGCTCATCTTACGTGGTCCCTATCCCAGTCCTGGAATCAGCCATTTCTCCACGAGCTGGCTCAGTTTTCTGCCTGTTTCCCCCCACTGTAGTCTCTTCTTTCAACCTGTGTATTGCTTCCTGCTTCTGGTTCTTTTTTATGGGTGTTTGTGGTTCCTTAAGACTGTGGATAATTTCTTCCCTGAGTTCTTCTTGTCTTTGGTCAGTCCTTCTTGTACCTCTTCTTTATCTGCCTTTTGCTTCTCTTTTATTCAGTATCTCTTCACCTACCCTTTTTATTCATAGTTCAGTTTCAGTTCCTTCTAATTATTTCTCATCTTTAAGTGAAATGGACTAATTTTAGGGGAAAACACCAGTGAATCATGGGGACAAGGAAGGGACAGACCCTGGGGAGGGGGAGGCAGCAAGCTACCACACGCCTAAACCTTTGCCTGGAATTTTTTTGAATTATTTTCCACCAGTTTTTCCCTTCGCATCGAGGCACATATTTTCTGGTGTTCGCGGGGGCAGTGGGTCACTGTCTGTGGCAGTAAAGCCAGGTGCCTGCCTCTGGCCTGTTTTCTCTGCCAACACCTTGAGCAGCTCTGGGTTCTCCCCGCACAGGCCCCTACTGCCCTCCTCTTTGCTGTGGGTTCCCCCCACCTTCTCCTTGTCCCCAGCTTTAGTCTTTAACATCAGCGTCATGCAATACCTGGGGGCTTGGATGCCGACCCTGGTGGACAGCTTGTGGCCTGTGGCCTGGAGAGGAGGACAGGGAGGCTGGGCTCCCAGCGGCTGCTGGCCTGCGTGTGGGCTGCAGTGGTTTCCTACTTTGGAGTCAGCGTCTTTACTTTTTAAAATTTTTATTGGAGTATAGTTGATTTACAATGTTGTGTTAGTTTCAGGGATTGACAGGGAACTCTGCTTTTCATCTCTTGTCGTTCTTGGTGCTTTTGAAGGTGTGAAGGGATGCAAATAAAGGCTTTACTCCACCGTCTTTAACCCGAGCTGCTCCATCAGGTGTTACAGTTTGTAATCATACTTTTTTAACATGAGACTTTATCCGTGAAAGTTATAAGGGGGAAATGATGGGTTTTGCTCTTTATGAAAATGAAATCTTTTTACTTTTTCATGGAGTGGTGTACTTGACTCTATGATGTCGCTTTTTGCCAAAATGACCTGTATATTCAGTACAATCCCGATAAAAAATCCCAACATACTTTTCGGGTAGAAACTAGCAAGCTGGTTCTGACAGAAAATGAAATCTTATAAAAAGAAAGAAAATGATTTTTTCCTCATTACTGAGTCCCAAGTATCTTGATCATTTTTATATAAATCAGAAATATTTATCTGAGTTCCTTTAGAATTGAGTAGGTGTGAGGAATATGGAACTTCAGGAACTTTAATTTTTAGAAATGTAGGACACTGTATTTCCTTTGTCAGAGGTTACAAAGGAAATCAAAGAGGAATCTCTCCTCCACCCACAGATGCCTTCTACTGTTCCTGACAGCATTTCTCATGGAAATCAGATCTCGACCATCTGCTAGATTCAAAAATGAAGCGATAAAAATGAAAAAAAATTTAACTAAAAAGAACTTGAGAAGAAATGTAAATGTGCAAATTATATCATTGATTTTATTTTCAATTTGCTGTTAGGTTAAGAAGCCAAACAAACAAACAATAGATGTCAGTGTATGTAGGGCATGAGGGGAAAAGTCAGGGACAGTCACCCCCTCTCTGAGCCTCTCTTGTATTCTTAATTTGTTGGAAATATTACTTTTCAGACAGCAGCGCTTTCTGCAAAATAGAAGAGATCTTTTCCTTTTTTTGGCTCTCCAGGCACATTATTTGTCCTGACCAGTGGCTCTTTCTATCTTGGTAAATAGTACGTTTTTAAAAACATATGGACAGTTTAAATAATTCACAATCCGGAAATGAACCCTACAGAGGATTGCTTTTGCTGTTCTGTTTCAAAATAAATGAGGTGGTCACTTTGTACCTGGGGAGAGAAAAAGTTCAGGCCTCTCTTCTACCCCAGATTTCTAAACCCTTCTAAGGATTTATATAATAGTGAAGATATAAAGGATTATAAGGATTTTATAGTAAGAATGAAGCAGCAGTTCCTGCACTCTTTAATCCAAGTAAAGACTATGATGGGGGCTTCCCTGGGGGCGCAGTGGTTGGGAGTCCGCCTGCCGATGCAGGAGACGCGGGTTCGTGCCCCGGTCCGGGAAGATCCCGCGTGCCACGGAGCGGCTGGGCCCGTGAGCCATGGCCGCTGAGCCTGCGCGTCCGGAGCCTGTGCTCCGCGGCGGGAGAGGCCACAGCAGTGAAGAGACCTGCGTACTGCAAAAAAAGAAAAAAAAAAAAAAAAAAAGACTATGATGGTCTTTTTTTTTTTCTTTTCAAAAGACAGGCTGTTGTTGAGAGTAGCAACCTAATCCCTTCTGTGTCAACAACTATTGGCCCCTAAATGGCTTCCGTGCCACCTGTACTGTTACTGTTTCCCCAACTCCTTGGCTATTTTAGTGTTGCATTTTTAAAATATAAGATATTTCTAGTTCTGTTTTTTTTTGAGTGCTTGAACATTCTTTTGAAAGAATATTGGTTTAGATGTAGCCAATCAACAATCCCTCAACTGAGAATATCTACCCTTGGCGGGTAGAAGCAGCTGGGAATGTGTCTTCGGCCTAGTGGTCATTTACAAATGTCAGAAGTTTTGTGCTCACTTCGGCAGCACATATACTAAAATTAGAACAATACAGAGAAGGTTAGCATGGCCCCTGTGCAAGGATGACACGCAAATTAGTGAAGCGTTCCATATTTTTAAAATGGGCAGAAGACCTAAATAGACATTTCTCCAAAGAAGATATACAGATTGCCAACAAACACATGAAAGGATGCTCAACTAATCATTAGAGAAATGCAAATCAAAACTACAGTGAGGGGCTTCCCTGGTGGCGCAGTGGTTAAGAGTCCGCCTGCCGATGCAGGGGACACGGGTTTGTGTCCCGGTCCGGTAAGATCCCACATGCCGCGGAGCAGCTGGGCCCGTGAGCCATGGCCGCTGGGCCTGCGTGTCTGGAGCCTGTGCTCCGCAACAGGAGAGGCCACAACAGTGAGAGGCCCGCATACAGGAAAAAAAAAAAAAAAACTACAGTGAGGTATTACCTCACACCAATCAGAATGGCCATCATCAAAAAATCTACAAACAACAAATGCTGGAGAGGGTGTGGAGAAAAGGGAACCCTCCTACACTGTTGGTGGGAATGTACATTGATACAGCCACTACGGAGAACAGTATGGAGATTCCTTAAAAAACTACAAATAGAACTACCATATGACCCAGCAATCCTACTACTGGGCATATACCCTGAGAAAAACCATAATTCAGAAAGAGTCATGTACCACAATGTTCATTGCAGCACTATTTACAATAGCCAGGACATGGAAGCAACCTAAGTGTCCATCGACAGATGAATGGATAAAGAAGATGTGGCACATATATATAATGGAATATTACTCGGCCATGAAAAGAAATGAAATTGAGTTATTTGTAGTGAGGTGGATGGACCTAGAGTCTGTCATACAGAGTGAAGTAAGTCAGAAAGAGAAAAATAAATACCATATGCTAAGACATATATATTGAATCTAAAAAAAAATGGTTTTGAAGGACCTAGGGGCAAGACAGGAATAAAGATGCAGACGTAGAGAATGGACTTGAGGACTCAGGAGGGGGAAGGGTAAGCTGGGACGAAGTGAGAGAGTGGCATGGATATATATACACTACCAAGTGTAAAACAGATACCTAGTGGGAAGCAGCTGCATAGCACAGGGAGATCAGCTCGGTGCTTTGTGTCCACCTAGAGGGGTGGGATAGGGAGAGTGGGAGGGAGACGCAAGAGGGAGGGGATATGGGGATATATGTATATGTATAGCTGATTCACTTTGTTATACAGCAGAAACTAACACACCATTGTAAAGCAATTATACTCCAATAAAGGTGTTTAAATTAAAATGTCAGAAGTTTTATAAGGGGTTTAACCTTATGGAATTGCTGATATTCAACCATTTTTAACTTCCAAACTGGCAATTTCATCTCATTCAACCTAAGAGCTTACAGATAGCGAAGCCTAAACAGCACTGTCAAGATTCTCTAAAAAGGAGAAATGGAGGTAGTTTTCATTCTGTCAGAGGGAAGAGGTTGGAAAGCTGTTTCTGATGTAAATATAATTATTTTAATGGAGGCAATACCTTGCCTCACGCCCTTACCATTCTCCTTCAGTTTGTTCATGTCCCAGCCCCATCAAAAGGACATGGACCCCGTCACGTGCATTTATCATGAATCACGTGGGAACTTCTGTTCCCGTTCCTTCTCTCCCTCCCTCCAACACTTCACCTCCATCCTCCTTATGTTGTATTTTGTGAGGAATCAGTTGACAGGAGCTAATAATCCCAGGACAGACTTCCCAGGACCCTGCCTCCAGACCCGTTCCTGTTTTCCCCACCGTGGTCACTGACCCCTGTCACTTTCCTGTTCCTTTGTTGGTACAGGTCCTCAGTGAGGTTTGTTGACAGCTCCTGGTGGGCCTGTTGACTACTGCCAGCAGCTGTCCATCATTTTCCTGGTTAATACACACTGGGAGGGGTTACTGTCTTTTATTTGGGTCCTAGGTTCTCAAGGACTTCAGAAGGGTCTTCCATACTCTGCGGACACACTTTACAGCCTTGTTATGAAAACCTAGAGTCAGTCCTGGTTCCTCGTCTTGACTCAGCCACCCCATGACTTGGAACCATTCTAAGTCACTGACCTCTGACCCTGTGTTTCTTTATCTCTGAAGTTAAATTGTTGAATATTATAGTCCTATGATTATGTGCCTCAGTGCCATTTAAGGTTGCCCTTTTCTTCCTAAAATCTGTATTATAGATAATTTATACACAGTTATTTCACAGGGTGGATCGTCGTAGCACAAGATACTAGCCTCCATCCCAGGGTGGAGTACATACTACCATTGACTACGAGGAAATTTAAATGCTTGCTTCCCACCTAGTTCAGCTGCCGGAGGGTCCTTTCAGTGCACCAGTTCTGAGCGAGCATGCAAGTATGACTGTAAATTTCCCCCGACAGAAACCACGTCACCTCATCAGCCACATAAGAAAATGACAAAACAACCAACTGTGAAAGCATGCTTGCCAAGCCTTCAGCATCACTGCGTTTGGTGGGGGAACACATTTGTACAAGATGAAATCGAGGCTAGACGAAACCCAAAAGACACGTTCTGGGTACCTGTCTTCTCTAACCTGCAACATATGGGAAGTGTGTTCGTGCCAGTGAAGTCAGGGTTCCAGAAGCCCCTTTGCTCCCTGAAGCCACATCACCATTCCAGGGATGGGGAGAGGGAACCAGGGATGTGGCATGCTGCGTTCTTAGTAATTACCAGATCTCTAGTAAATAGTAAGAGTAGCTAAGGCCCATTCGGCATTGCTTCACGAAATCTTCACAGATAACCGGTAACGTTTACTACCATTGCCTGTGTTTTTTTTTTCAGCAGAGAATACTCAGGCTCAGAGAAACAAAGTAGTTAGCTAGTTAGTGGTCAAGATTCAAACTAGGTCTGTCTTACTTTGGTGCCCATGGCCTTTCACTTTACCTTGAACAGATTTTAAAGTTGCCTGTAAGCAACCAGATTGGAACATTGGTGAGAGAAGGAGAAGGAGGTCCCACACCCCACCCGCTCCAAGGTTTGGGGTAGAAAGAGCGCTTGAGTTTGAAAGGAGCAAACCTCTGACTTCCACTAACTTTGTAAAAGGGCTCTAAAGTCATCAAAGACACCTCGAAGAGAGGGAAAAGGAAGAATGACTCTTAATAAGAAAAAGGCATATCCCAATAAAAAATGGCCCAAAGAGTTGAACAGACACTTCCCCCAAATGAGTAACCAGATGGTCAATGAGCATGTGAAAAGATGCTCGACATCATGGCTCATTAGGAAAATGCAAATCTGAACCACAGTAGAAATCACGGCATACCCAGCAGCATTGCCAAGATGGAAAAGACCACAGCACCAGGCGCTGGTGAGGATCTGAAGCCGCTGCGTCTCTCAGTCACTGCCGGTGGGAGTGTTGGTGGTAAAACTGCTTTGGGAAACCATTTGATAACTTCAGGTACAGCTGAACACTTGCATTCCATATGACCTAGCATTTTCACCCTTCAGACTATGACCAGCAGGAATCCCTACATATGTTCATGGGAAACATATGGAAAACCTATAGGAAAATGTTCATAACAGCACAATGCCTAAGGGCCAGACAGTGGAAACTAGCCAAAAGCCCAATAGCCAGAGACTGAACAGACCAGTGGTGGAATGTTCACATGGTGGGATGCTGTAGCCACAGGAATGAGCAAACTGTTGCCACACATGGCAACATGGGTGGACCTCGCACACATGACGTAGAGCGATGACGGTGGACACAAAAGGGTTCGTGCCATATGATGAAGCTGAAAAATGGGAAAAACTAAACCATGCTGTTAGAAGTCAGGCTAGCGCCAGCCTTTTACAAAGCGGGAGGGGAGTGCCAGGGGTTCCTGGGCGGCCGGGGGTGTTCTCTTTTGATCTGGGTGGTGGTTACAGTGTGTTGAGATGTTGAAAATTCACCAATTGTTCACTTAGGATATGTGCATTTTGCTGTATGTATATTCTCCTTTAGTACTAAGTTTTCAAAGTCCTATACCTACAGATGTTAGTTCTTAATTTTTGATTCCCACTGTGGCAATATAAATTTAAATCAGCCAAGCTTTGCGTATGTATAAAGTAGGAATTTTGTGGCACATTGTGACCTATATTGTGGGAGAAATATTCTTTTTTTTTTTTTTCTTGGTAACTCTTTGTTGACCTCTCAGTGTGTCTGAACCCGACAGGGCGAGGAAGGAAGGAAATAGTGAATTTCATCAACACCAGCGATTATTACCGCTCAGCGTTCATTCAACCAAATCCACGCGAGCTGGTCAGGTTTCTGGCAGATTATAGAGCTCTTTCTTGCCTTGGAGTCTATAAGAAAACTTACCTTTTCGTTATGATTTTTATACTTCCAAGAAAAGAAGCATAAGGAAAATACCTATGAAATTCCAAGACCTGGCTACAGCCAATTCTAAACCTTTATTCTCTAGGAGACAAGGAGAAAAGATTGAAAGAGAAGCCTTCTTTTCACATGGGCCATCTGCATTTGCAGTAGTATTTGAGAAAAGGCAATACGGAAAGTTTACAGAACTCTTTTACAAAATGTTCAGGTAGTATGCTTGTTGAGTTTTCAAATTCTTATGTCAACACAAATATAATTGAATTCTAGTATTAGAAGGGGACTAAAAGAAGAACAAACTTGTGTTTTAAAAAATAAAACATGTGAAACACCACCTGGCAAAGAGTCTACTGTGTCGTCTGGGACAAAACACTGAGACTCAAGTCTGGCCGTCCTTTGAGGCCCCATCATCCTGCCTCTCGGGTGACCCTTGTGGAGCCTTGCCTGGTCTGTTCAAGGTCACACGGTTGGTGGCTAAGCAAGGCAGGCCCTACCATCTTTAAACTTCCAACCTCTTTCTCCTCCCCCCCCCACCATGATAGAGATTCCAAACAATGGATTAATAATAGCCCGAAGTTCACAGGTGTGATATTAATGTCTCTCTTATAAAATATGTATTTCAGCTCGCGACTCTTGAATTCCCTCCAAAGAAACTATTTGGAAACAAGGATGAACGTGTGATTGCTGAGAGGCGAAGTCAGTTAGAGGTAACAGAATTAAGCTTTTCTTTCTCTGTGTGCAGAAAGTTTGCCATCTGATTGACCAGTGAGAATTCTTCCTCTTAAACACTTAACTCTTGTTCACGGATGGAGAGATGCTGCTTCATGAACACAGGAGGTGGCAGCAGCAGATTGTAAAGTAATGAGATCAGTTTATTGAAAATATAAGTCCTTCCCCCCACCCCCAACAGAGCGTTTTCCTGGGTTTTGAGGAGATACATTTATACCAAGGGTTAGGAAGCAGGTTGTGGGTGAGAACTGAATGTTCACGTAGACAGATGGTACGCAATGCAGGCTGGGGGTAAGAAGCTTGCTGCCAAAAACTTGAATTAATTAACTGAAGATTTGTAGTATTGCATCGTTGTTACTTTTTCAAGGTGGCTGGAAGCAAAAAGACACATACCCATTTTAGTCATGGTTAGGTTCTGTTGGACTTATTTTAACTTCGTCTTCTGAGCCAGCTCCGTGGAGAGCTTTGGTTCAACACAACTGTTGTTTTTCTGACTGCCTCCCTGCTGGCATGCACTGTTGACTGCTCCGTAGAGCTTGTATTGCTTTGCAGGCTAGAGCTGCTTATTTGGTTGGCATGTGATGCTACCGAGGCAGACTGTGCTGAGGCATGGTCGCAGGTAACCCTCGGGCATGGGCTACCCTCTTGCCGCTGTGAGCCACTGAGGCAGGCAGGATAAAATTACAAATAGCTCACTCCAGTCAGCAAGCTTCCTGGGGCCTCGCAAAGTCCCCTCTGCTACTCTTTTAAGAGGAAGAAAAAGAAGACGTATTGCAAATGAAATCAAATAAGAGGAGGCCTGAGACAGCCCTTTCTGAATTGTGAAAGTCTCCATAAAACAGCGGTATTTTTCTCATTCCTGGAGACAGCCAGTTTGAAATGGCTGCCCATGGAGTCCAGTGAATACCAGTGAACCAAGCCTTAGGGAAACCTCCAGAGGCTGGAGGTTGCAGTGAGAGCAAAAGGGGGGAGTGGGGACCGTGGAGAAATTGAAGACTAGGAGATTGTGGTCCACGAGGGGCATTTTAGAGACTTGAGATCCTCAGTATAGAAGTGATCTGAGGAAACAAGAGTTTCAGGGTGTGGCCATGCTTACTGGACTGTGAGTTAAACTATAGAATTACACCTTTGAAAAGGTGCTGGAACTATTACGACTGAAGTTTGGATGGGTCATTGCAGGGCTCTAAAAATCAGCCTATGAGGTGGTATGACCCTGATACCCAACTGAAGAGCTTACATTCAAGGGAAAGGTTATCGTGGTGAGCCTGCTTGACCAAGTTCTCTTAAAGGTTTAATTGTATCATACAAACAATTTAAAACTCACAGTAGAACTAGTGATGGTTTTCTTTCCGGAACCCTTAACCTGCGTCAGTAATCCAGACTTGTCTTTAATGGAAACGTGCAGAACGACAGTGTATAAAAACAAGTTTGTAAACTAACAGGAAGTAGCTGTTGTCATCCCTACTTACTCAAGGCTCCAATTAAATGCACATGGTGCCAGCCGTGCCCCACAGATTGGGCGTTTGTGTGCTGTGCGTTTGTGAGCCCTGCTCTTGGGGACTCTTGTCTTTCCACTCCAGCTTCCAGAGTCAGAGCAAAGCTCAGGGCACCTTTTCATTCTTGGTACTTTCAGGTGGAACCCATGTTTGCTTTTTCAGGATCTCCTGCTTAATCACTTAGCCCTACCGAGCCATCAGCTGTTGACAAACAGAGTTTTATGTCAACATCTCTGCGGATACAAGCATCCCTCCCATTGCCCGTAACTGTGGTTTACCTGTGGCATTAACCCATAAGGAATGGATTCCCCACAGCTTGTGGAAATAGAGGGGCTTACATTTTAAATTAAGTGTATTTCGTCTCATGTTGACTGTTAAATCTTAGAATATTATGTTCTTGTCAAGGAGAGAGTGTAATTCAGCTTCACTTTACTGGAAAGTTAACCTGACATTCTTGAGTTGATTTCCTGCAACTATTAGGATTTTTATTTTCAAGCTAACACCAAGAGTCACTGATTTAGTGCTTTTTCATGTGAAAATTAACATTTATTGTCCCTGAACTTCCTATTTAATTCAATATACATTTATTTAATTCCTTATACATGCTGGGGACAGTGCTAGGTGTTATATAGAACATCAAGGTGAATGAGACACTTCTTGCCCTCAAAGAGCATATGTTTACATTGCTGTATGAAACTCTGCCTGGAGGTATAGTTGAATACGTAGGCATGTACAGAAAGGTGGGTTTCAGTACGACACATTTGTACCGGCACACACCAATATACATGGTGTTTGCGCCAAAGGAATTATCCGCTGATTTTTAAAATCCAGAAACACAGCTCTACAAACCTCCTCACGCCGATCGAGCTGCCTAGAGCAGTGTTTTAAGCAAGCATCCAGTTGCGTTTTGATCTTCCTTGCTCTTAAAATAGCTGCAAGATTTGGACCTTGTGTTTGAGTTTATCAACAAAAAGTGTCAAATGTTTTCACATGAAAGACATAGATACCTACTTTCTAACTTATATAAGGTTAAATCCTATTTAGAACAATGTTAAAATAATTATTCTAAAAATGGTGGGTAACAACAGAAATTTCTGCCTGTCACGAGATGTTCTAGAGATTAGTTTTATCACCGCAGAGAGAGGAATATTAGTGGTGTGTGTGGTGGTAGCCGTGTGGGGTTGGGGTGTGTGGCACCAGGAGAAGGCAGCAGTGAGTCAGGACGTGGTGATGCTCAGTGGTGAAGTGTACATTTGGCCTCCAGAACTCACTCTTACTGATAAACGTGTATAGGCTCCACCCACAAAGAGTTACCAGGACCACTGTAGCTTATAACCCGGAGCCGGGTTTTCCAGAATCTGGCCTGTTACTGCTTTGCATCTCATGCCCAAACGCCGCCAAGCACTTTTGCTCCACAAGAGCCAGAGTCTCTGGAGGTTTCTAACGTGGGCGGAACCCCCTGTTGCTGCCATCCTGGCCCCGCTGGAACCGTTCAGTGTAAATGTGCACATCGTGGGCAGACCCTGCTCTCGGGCAGCCAGAGGGTTCTGATAGCGACTCTCCCCCCGTGTGACACGGTGCTCAGCTCCTCCAAGCCCTTCTTGTAACGCGGACGGCAGCCCAGCAGAAAAGGCTGTGGAGGTAACAGGAAATGATCACATCAGTCTCTGTCTGATGAGTTACGTGGAGCGGAAGGGTGCTTGTTACTGTACTTGAAGCCAGATACCATTACCATCAGGTTGAACCTGTCATTGTCATAGGTCAAAAATGGTGGAATATTGGCAATTCCGTAGGCTTTCACATAGTACTACTGCCGTCTCACATTTACTGGGTGTCTACTGAGTGCCAGGCATGAGTGAAAGGCTAGATATATCATGCCATTTACTCCTCCAGCCAGCTTTTGAGGTGACTTCTATTATTATCTCCATTTTACAGGTGAGAAAGTTAAGTCTTGGGGAGGATAAAGAAGGTCATGTAGCCAGTGAGTGGCAAAGCCTCAGTCTGTACTAGAGTGTCTTTCAGGGCAGCCTCCTTCTCTTAATCCTCAGCACACTCTGAGCTCGAGATACAGCTGGGTCTTCTGCACACTTTGTTCTGGAATGTCCATGAGATTTCACCTCCACTTCTTTTGGTACTTTCTTGCTTGTATCAAAAGGTATGTTTATGTCTCAGATCTCCCCTATTATACTCTTCAGTTACTTGAAGGCAACAGAATCAACGTCTAATTGAATTCTTCATCTCCCATGATATTTCACACGTGCTTCACATTCACTGTATTATTCACTGAATTCTCAGAAAATCTGCCGATATTAGCCCCAAATAGATGAGTTTTTTGTTTTGTTTTTGTTGATTGATGAGAGGTACATTTTGGGTCACTAATTTCAGAGAATGTTATCATCTACTTGGAAACATTTCTGCTAATCATCTCAGTAGTCTGTCATTTCAAGGAGTAACTGTAATTAATGAAAACAAGTGAAATCCTCTAATAAAACAGTAAAGCTTTCAAGAATAAAACCACTACCTTTAGGTGTAAGAACCTGAGAAGTTTCTCGGACGTTTTCTTGAACGTACTAGAGCAGGCAGCAGCCCAAGATCACATCTTTCCCATTTTCAAGTCACTGGCTAGAGCATTATTAAGATGGATAAAGATAGTGTGGAAGCTTAGAGCATGGGCCTGGGGCGCTTCATCCTGGTCTCGCATCCTGGCTTTGTTCCTTTGGAGTTAATGTCACTGTCAGTGTCCTTTATCACTGACAAATGAAGACAAATAATACCACCATCTTCCAGGAGTTGACCTGAGGGTTAAATGAGATCATGGACATCACACGGCCTCTGGTACAGAGGGAAGCACTCCGAAATGTTAGGTGGTACCATGATGAATGAAAGTGGTGGTGGTGACGAGGACAGTTGGCCACAGTGATGGCGCCTTCCAGCACGTTTCAAATCTGCTTTAAGAGCCAGGGGAGGACAAAAGAATGCCCCCCACCTGCAGTCATGAAGTGTAGCAATGTGAGCACCCCAGTTTGTTACATCTATTTGCAAAATCAATTTCTGAGGACAAAGACACTAAGATGATGTGACTGTTCTTATGGTGATACCTGGAAGATACCAGGAATCTCATGGTGTAACACCACCCTTTCTTTCACCCTGTAAAATTGTCATCTGAAATGTAGAAATGCTTTCTGATGATTGAATCACAGTTGAGCTACTGTCCGGTGTGAGAAAGATGAGAGGCCTAGGATCATTATGAAACGAGCACAGTTCCTCTGCATTTACATAGCTGTTGTTCACAGCCGGTCGGCTCTCTCTGCATGTCTCCCGAGTCGCTGACAGTGAGGCTGCCCACTGTGGCGTCCCCAGCACGCCTGATGTACCCCAAGCCTCTGCCTGACAAATAGTGCGTTTCGGCCAGTGACCCCCAGACATACACCTACTTTTTTAACAGTATGTTAGATTTATTAATTCCCTGCCCTGAGAAAGAACAGATACCATGGGAAGCAGGGGGCATCTCAGCAAGGTGTTACCAAGACCTTATGATAGGACTTGGCCCTGGGTTAGGTGATTCGGGGCAGAGGGCAAGCAAGCGGACTTTGCTCTGGATTGGATGTTGGGCCATTTCTCTGATTGGGTGTCTTAATAATTCTTATCTGGAAGGCAAGAAGAACAGAGTGAGGTTAAAACTATGATTGATAAGAAACACAGCAGTCATCCTGTTAGCCAGAGGAGGGGGGTATTTGATCATTTTCATGGTTTGTACAGTATTCATGTTTTTGTGTTCAGACATGATCGTGGAGTGTTTTTTGGGTTTTGTTTTTCTTTCTGTCTTGCTCGTGGTCACAGAGTAGCCTTGCCTGGTCTTGGTGTCCTTTGGAGCTGTCTGCCCTTGACAGGAGAATACCGAGCTTAGCTGTGAGCACCCGTCCGGCCCTCAGCTGCGTCTCATCACTTTTTCTTACAATAGAGAGATGCCCAGAGCTCACAGGTGTCGTCTTTTCTAACGTGAACTAAATGAGGAGTTGTTTTCAAAATAAAAGTCTTGGTGGTTCCCATGCCTTACCTGCCTTACAACGTGGGTGTTATGGCGGCTGCCGTAGTGCTACGTCCCCCTGCCCAGCACCAGGGGCCATTTCCCTGCACAGCCCAGCTTTTCTGACTAACAGCAGTGTCTGCTTCTGTGGATACTTCAGTTTTATGTTACTTTCAAACCTTTGATTTCCAACAATAGAATCATTTTGGTTTAGACATTGTATAGGTTGAATCCTTTCAGTTTCACAGTAAATTTCAGGAGGTGAAAATCCTTGCATTTTCTCACTCGTTCGGCTACCTGAAAGGTATCTGGCAATTCTGTGCTTAACTGAACATTCTTTCCATCTACTCTCTGCTGATCTTACAGAACGGATAATGGCGGAACCATTACCAGACGTAGACAGAGGATGAGAAATACCTCACGGGAAGAACCGTTTCCCTCCTCATTTATGTTTTCATGTATTTTACCTTTTCTGGTTGTATGGTCATTCGTATTAGCAGTGACTGTTTTCTGTGATTTGTTGCTCACAGAGCATTTCTGAAGGGGGTTGCGTGGCTGTCGCTGTGTGGGAGGAGACTGAGCTGGACTTTGGGGGCTGTTTCATCGCGGTGCTTCGTGAAGTCAGAGGGACTAAAATTGCTGTGATCTGGCGTGAAGATTTGGGAAGGAGATGGGAAACTCCATGTGGTATTGGAATAATGCAGAAGGTTCTAGAGTCAGACCTGCACTTGCAACCCAGCTCTGTGAGACTACTCCCGTGTCCTGTGACCTTAGTTCCCTCCCTAAACTTTAGTTCCTTACTTGTTAAATGGCAGAAATCGTATCTGCTCCATGGAGTTGTTAGAATTACATGATGAAGTGTGTACACTGTGAGTAATGGAATTGTTAGAATTACATGATGAAGTGTGTACACTGTGAGTAAGCGGTGCCGTGAGGGGGAGGAAGTCTGGGAAAGAATGAACTCCAGAGGCAAAGTGCCCATCAAGAAACCATTTTACACAACTGAAGTCCTTCCATATCAGTGTAAGTTGGCACTTTATGGTCACATCAGAAGAGTGAGTCCCCATCTGGAGGGAAAATCCCACTTTGGTTTCCATGCAGAGTCTTTAGTTTAATTGAGAAGAAACCAAAATTGAAACACCTGTTTACAAGGAGAGGATCAACTTCCAAACCCAGATGGAGGCTGGAGGGACAAGGGAAGCGCCCGCCATACTGTCAGTTTTACCCTGCCGTTTTTCTCCTTCCCCACGTGGCATCCTGTGTGGGCTGATGGCTAACAACTCAGGGACTCAAAACTCACTGCAAGTGGGAAAACTCTTCCCCATCACTGGGCTCCCAATCTAAAGCTCTAAGCAGGCAGTCAGGGTCTTCATGTCGTTACTGACTTGGGATTAAGTCAGCAGAAGCACCTCCGAGGCTGGAGCACCTCCGTCAGCTCAGACGTCCTCTCCTCAGAGAGCCCTGCCCCTTCACTCCCCACCAGATGCCTCTGTGGCTTCTTGGTCAAGCACTTTGCAGTGGTTGGGGGGATTTTTTTGTTTGTCAGTTTGTTTTTAAATGCTTTATATTTTACTAGAAGGTAAGTTCTGTGAGGACAGCATTTCCAGCTGCCTATTCACTTCTGTCTTCTCAGTGCCTAGAACAGTTTCTGGCCCTTAACAGGCCCTCAGTAAGTGTTTGTTGAATGATCAGTTAAAGCTGCACTGAATAGCAAATATCACATATTTGTTCTGACAAAAAACATTTTCAAAACCAGAGCACATGCATAAATGGGTTTAAATGCCACTTTGCAGTAGGCCACTGGGCTGGTTACTTACCCATTCTGAGCTTCATCAGTCTCAATGGGAAACAGGGATAAGAAGAGCTAACTTTCAGAGTTGCTGAGCAGATCAAATGAGAGTGGTGTTTAAGAAACACCTGTACAAAAAAAAAAAAAAAAAAAAGAAACACCTGTACAAGACATAGGCCCTAGCCCGTAATACATCCCAAATTGATACAGGATAATGGTTAAAAACATACATTATACAGTCCAGCAGACCTAGTTGTGGATCCTTGCTCTGCTACTTACTGACTGGGTAACCTTAAACAGGTTTCTTAACCTCTCTGTGGATCAGTTTTTCTCATCCTTAAAATGGGGATAATAATAGTACCCACTTCAGAGAGTTGTTGTGAAGGTTAAATGAGATAATACATGTAAAATACTTGGATAGGCTCTGGGTTCATAGCAAACACTAGAAATGATCATTCTTCTTTTAAAAATTGCTACATTCCAATCGCTGTGTGGTGACTTACAGCATACTTTTAAAATTAAACAAAGTTCTAATTAATGCACTAAGATAAGAAAAGGAAATAAAGGTTATTCTGGGCTTCCCTGGTGGCGCAGTGGTTGAGAGTCCGCCTGCTGGCGCAGGGGACACGGGTTCGTGCCCCGGTCCGGGAAGATCCCACATGCCGCAGAGCGGCTGGGACCGTGAGCCATGGCCTCTGAGCCTGCGCGTCCGGAGCCTGTGCTCCGCAACGGGAGAGGCCACAACAGTGAGAGGCCCACGTACCGAAAAAAAAAAAAAAAGGTTATTCTGATTGAGAAGGAGGAAATAAAACTCTTATTCACAGGTGACATGATTGTCTCTGTAGAAAATCTAAAATAATTGACAGGAAGTCTCCTGGAACTGAAAAAATTATGGCAAGATTGCAGGATACAAGGTTAATATATCATAGTCAATCACTTTCCTATATACCAGCAATGAAAAAGGGGGATTGAAATTTAAAACACAATAGAATGTACATTAGCACTCCCCAAATTAGATACTTAGGTAAACATTTAATAAAATATGTTTAAGATCTATATGAAGAAAACTATAAAAACTTTGATGAAAGAAATCAAAAAACTAAACTAATGTAGACGTAGTTCATGTTTATCGATAGGAAGTTTCAATATTGTCAAGATATCAGGTCTTGTAACTTGGTCTATAGATTCAGTGCAGTCCCCCAGCAAGTTATTTGTGGACATGGACAAACTGATTCTAAAGCCTATATGGAGAGGCAAAAGACCCAGAATAGCCAGTGCCATACTGAAGGCGAAAAACAAAGTGGGTGGACTAACAGTACCCAGCTTCAAGATTTAACCATAGGATTAGGAACCAAGATGGCGGAGTAGAAGGACGTGCTCTCACTCCCTCTTGCGAGAACACCAGAATCACAACTAGCTGCTGGACAATCATCAACAGGAAGACACTGGAACTCACCAAAAAAGATACCCCACATCCAATGAAAAAGGAGAAGCCACAATGAGACAGTAGGAGGGGCGCAATCACAGTAAAATCAAATCCCATAAGTGTTGGGTGGGTGACTCACAGACTGGAGAACACTTATACCACAGAAGTCCACCCACTGGAGTGAAGGTTCTCGGCCCCATGTCAGGTTCCCAACCTGGGGGTCCGGCAACAGGAGGAGGAATTCTAGAGAATCAGACTTTGAAGGCTAGTGGGATTTGATTGCAGGACTTTGACAGGACTGGGGGAAACAGAGACTCCACTCTTGGAGGGCACACACAAAGTAGTGTGTGCATCGGGACCCAGGGGAAGGAGCAGTGACCCCAGGGGAGACTGAACCAGACCTACAGATAGTGTTGGGGGGTCTCTTGTAGATGTGGGGGGTGGCTGTGGCTCACCATAGGGACAAGGACACTGGCAGAAGAAGTTCTGTGAAGTACTCCTTGGCGTGAGCCCTCCCAGAGTCTGCCATTAGCCCCACCAAAGAGCCCAGGTAGGCTCCAGTGTTGGGTTGTCTCAGGCCAAACATCCAACAGGGAGGGAACACAGCCCTACCCATCAGCAGTCAAGCGGATTAGAGTTCTACTGAGCTCTGCCCACCAGAGCAACAGTCAGCTCTACCCACTACCAGTCCCTCCCATCAGGGAACTTGCACAAGCCCCTGAGATAGCCTCATCCACCAGAGGGCAGACAGCAGAAGCAAGAAAACTACAATCCTGAAGCCTGTGGAACAAAGACCACATTCACAGAAAGATAGACAAGATGAAAAGGCAGAGGGCTATGTACCAGATGAAGGAACAAGATAAAACCCCAGAAAAAGAACTAAATGAAGTGGAGATAGGCAACCTTCCAGAAAAAGAATTCAGATTAATGATAGTGAATATGATCCAGAACCTCGGAAAAACAATGGAGGCAAAGATGGAGAAGATGCAAGAAATGTTTAACATAGACCTAGAAGAATTAAAGAACAAACAAACAGAGATGAACAATACAATAACTGAACTGAAAACTACACTAGAAGGAATCAATAGCAGAATAACTGAGGCAGAAGAACGGAGAAGTGACCTGAAAGACAGAATGGTGGAATTCACTGCTGTGGAAAAGAATAAAGAAAAAAGAATGAAAAGAAATGAAGACAGCCTAGGAGACCTCTGGGACAACATTAAACGCACCAACATTCGCATTATAGGGGTCCCAGAAGGAGAAGAGAGGGAGAAAGGACCAGAGAAAATATTTGAAGAGATTATAGTCGAAAACTTCCCTAACATGGGAAAGGAAATAGCCATCCAAGTCCAGGAAGCGCAGAGCTTCCCAGGCAGGATAAACCCAAGGAGAAACATGCCGAGACACATAGTAATCAAACTGACAAAAATTAAAGACAAAGAAAAATTATTGAAAGCAGCTAGGGAAAAATGACAAATAACATACAGGGGAACTCCCATAAGGTTAACAGCTGATTTCTCAGCAGAAACTCTACAGGCCAGAAGGGAGTGGCATGATATACTTAAAGTGATGAAAGGGAAAAACCAACAACCAAGATTACCCGGCAAGGATCTCATTCAGATTCGATGGAGAAATCTATTAAAGCTTTACAGACAAGCAAAAGCTAAGAGAATTCAGCACCACCAAACCAGCTCTACAACAAATGCTAAAGGAACTTCTCTAAGTGGGAAACACAAGAGAAAAAAAGGACCGACAAAAACAAACCCAAAACAATTAAGAAAATGGTCATAGGAACATACAAATCGATAATTACCTTAAACGTGAATGGATTAAATGCTCCAACCAAAAGACACAGGCTCGCTGAATGGATACAAAAACAAGACCCATATATGTGCTGTCTACAAGAGACCCACTTCAGACCTAGGAACACATACAGACTGAAAGTGAGGGGATAGAAAAAGATATTCCATGCCAATGGAAATCAAAAGGAAGCTGGAGTAACAATGCTCATATCAGGTAAACTAGACTTTTAAATAAGGAATGTTACAAGAGACAAGGAAGGACACTACATAATGATCAAGGGATCAATCCAAGAAGAAGATATAACAATTATAAATATATGTGCACCCAACATAGGAGCACCTCAATACATAAGGCAAATGCTAACAGCTATAAAAGAGGGAATCGACAGTGACACAATAATAGTGGGGGACTTTAACACCTCACTTACACCAATGGACAGATCATCCAAAATGAAAATAAATAAGAAACAGAGGCTTTAAATGACACAATAGACCAGATAGATTTGTTATTCATAGGACATTCCATCCAGAGACAGCAGATTACACTTTGTTCTCAAGTCCACGCAGAACATTCTCCAGGATAGATCACATCTTGGGTCACAAATCAAGCCACAGTAAATTTAAGAAATTTGAAATCATATCAAGCATCTTTTCTGACCGCAATGCTATAAGATTAGAAATGAATTACAGGGAAAAAAATGTAAAAAACACAAACACTTGGAGGCTAAACAATACGTTACTAAATAACCAAGAGATCACTGAAGAAATCAAAGAGGAAATCAAAAAAATACCTAGAGACAAATGACAATGAAAACACGATGATCCAAAACCTATGGGATGCAGCAAAAGCAGTTCAAAGAGGGAAATTTATAGCTATACAAGCCTACCTCAAGAAACAAGAAAAATCTCAAATAAACAATCTAACCTTACACCTAAAGGAACTAGAGAAAGAAGAACAAACAAAACCCAAAGTTAGCAGAAGGAAAGAAATCATAAAGATCAGAGCAGAAATAAATGAAATAGAAACAAAGAAAACAGTAGCAAAGATCAGTAAAACTAAAAGCTGGTTCTTTGAGAAGATAAACAAAATTGATAAACCATTAGCCAGACTCATCAAGAAAAAGAGGGAGAAGACTCAAGTCAATAAAATTAGAAATGAAAAAGGAGAAGTTACAACAGACACCGCAAAAATACAAAGCATCCTAAGAGACTACTACAAGCAACTCTATGCCAATAAAATGGACAACCTGGAAGAAATGGGCAAATTCTTAGAAGGGTATAACCTTCCAAGACTGAACCAGCAAGAAATAGAAAATATGAATAGACAAATCACAAGTAGTGAAATTGAAACTGTGCTTAAAAATCTTCCAACAAACAAAAGTCCAGGACCAGATGGCTTCACAGGTGCATTCTACCAAACATTTAGAGAAGAGCTTACACCCATCCTTCTGAAACTCTTCCAAAAAATTGCGGAGGAAAGAACACTCCCAGACTCATTCTGTGAGGCCACCATCACCCTGATACCAAAACCAGACAAAGATACTACAAAAAAAGGAATTACAGACCAATGTCACTGATGAATACAGATGCAAAAATCCTCAACAAAATACTAGCAAACAGATTCCAACAACACGTTAAAAGGATCAAAACCATGATCAAGTGGGATTTATCCCAGGGATGCAAGGATTCTTCAATATACGTATATCAATCAGTGTGGTACACCATATTAAATTGAAGAATAAAAACCATATGATCATCTCCATAGATGCAGAAAAAGCTTTTGACAAAATTCAACACCCATTTATGATACAAACTCTCCAGAAAGTGGGCACAGAGGGAACCTATCTCAACATAATAAAGGCCATATACAACAAAGCCACAGCAAACATCATTCTCAACAATGAAAAACTGAAAGCATTTCCTCTAAGATTAGGAACAGGACAAGGATGCCCACTCTTGCCACTATTTTTCAACATAGTTTTGGAAGTCGTAGCCACGGCAATCAGAGAAGGAAAAGAAATAAAAGGAATACAAATTGGAAAAGAAGATGTAAAACTGTCACTGTTTGCAGATGACATGATACTATACATAGAGAATTCTAAGATGCCACCAGAAAACTATGAGAGCTAATCAATGAATTTGGTAAAGTTGCAGGATACAAAATTAATGCAGAGAAATCTCTTGCATTCCTATACACTAATGATGAAAAATGTGAAAGAGAGATTAAGGAAACACTACCATGTACCACTGCAACAAAAAGAATAAAATACCTAGGAATAAACCTATGTAGGGAGACAGAAGACCTGTATGCAGAATACGATAAGACACTGATGGAAGAAATTAAAGATGATACCAGCAGATGGAGAGATATACCATGTTCTTGATTGGAAGCATCAATATTGTGAAAATGACTATACTACCCAAAGCAATCTACAGATTCAATGCAATCCCTGTCAAATTACCTATGGCATTTTTTACAGAACTAGAACAAAAAATCTTAAAATTTGTTTGGAGACACAAAACACCGTGAATAGCCAAAGCAGTTTTGAGAGAAAAAAACGGAGCTGGAGGAATCAGACTCCCTGACTTCCGACTATACTATAAAGCTACAGTAATCACAACAATATGGTATTGACACAAAAACAGAAACATAGATCGATGGAACAGGATAGAAAGCCCAGAGATAAACCTACACACCTATGGTCAACTAATCTATGACAAAGGAGGCAGGGATATGCAATGGAGAAAAGACAGTCTCTTCAGTAAGTGGTGCTGGGAAAACTGGACAGCTACATGTAAAAGAATGAAATTAGAACACTCCTAAAACCATACACAAAAATAAACTCAAAATGGATTAGAGACTTAAATGTAAGACTGGACACTATAAAACTCTTAGAGGAAAACATAGGAAGAACACTCCTTGACATAAATCACAGCAAGATCTTTTTTGATCCATCTCCTAGAGTAATGGAAATAAAAATAAAAATAAACAAATGGGACGTAATGTAACTTCAAAGCTTTTGCACAGCAAAGGAAACCATAAACAGGATGAAAAGACAACCCTCAGAATGGGAGAAAATATTTGCAAATGAATCAACGGACAAAGGATTAATCTCCAAAATATATAAACAGCTCATGCAGCTCAATATTAAGAAAGCAAACAACCCAATCCAAAAATGGGCAGAAGACCTAAATAGACATTTCTCCAAAGGAGACATACAGATGGCCAAGAAGCACATGAAAAGCTGCTCAACATCACTTATTATTAGAGAAATGCAAATCAAAAGTACAGTGAGGTATCACCTCACACCAGTTAGAATGGACATCATCAGAATATCTACAAACAACGAATGCTGGAGAGGGTGTGGAGAAAACGGAACCCTCTTGCACTGTTGGTGGGAATGTAAATTGATACAGCCGCTATGGAGAACATTATGGAGGTTCCTTAGAAAACTAAAAATTGAATTACCATATGATCCAGCAATCCCAGTACTGGGCATATACCCAGAGAAAACCACAATTCAAAAAGACACATGCACCCCAATGTTCATTGCAGCAGTATTTACAATAGCCAGGTCATGGAAGCAACCTGCATGCCCATCAACAGACGAATGGATAAAGAAGATGTGGTACATATATACAATGGAATATTACTCAGCCCTGAAAAGGAATGAAATTGTGTCATTTGGAGAGATGTGGATGGATCTAGAGACTGTCATACAGAGTGACATAAGTCAGAAAGAGAAAACCAAATATCGTGTGTTAACACATACATGTGGAACCTAGAAAAATGGTACAGATGAACTGGTTTGCAGGGCAGAAATTGAGACACAGATGTAGAGAACAAACGTATGGACACCAAGGGGGTGAAAGCCGCGTGGGGGTGGGGATGGTGGCGTGCTGAATTGGACGATTGGGATTGACATGTATACACTGATGTGTATAAAATTGATGACTAATAAGTACCTGCTGTATAAAAAAATAAATAAAAATTAAAAAATTTAAAAAAAAAACCATAAAGCCACAGTAATCCAGACAGTATGTTATGGGCAACAGAATAGATCAATATATTAATGGAACAGAATAGGGAGTACAGAAATAGACCCATGTAAGTATAGTCAACTGATCTTAGGCAGAGGAGCAAAGGCATACAGTGGAACAGAAATAGTCTTTTCAACAAATGATTCAGGAACAACTGGACATCCACATGCAAAACAAAAGATTCGTGACATAGACCTCATACCCTTCACAAAAAAGTAACTGAAAATGGATCATAGACCTAAATGTAAAATGCAGAACTCTAAAACTCCTAGAAGGTGACATAGGAGAAAACCCAGATGACCTTGGGTATGGTGATTACTTTTTAGATACAACAAGAAATCCATGATCCATGAAAGAAATAGTTGATAAGCTGGACTTTATTAAAATTGAAAATTTCTGCTCTACAAAAGACAATGCCAAGAGAATGAGAATACCAGCCTCATACTGGGAAAAAAAATCTGCAAAAGACACATCTGATAAAGGACTCTTATCCAAAACGTACTTTGAACTTTTAAAACTCAACAGTAAGAAAATGAAAAACCCAATGAAAAAAAATAGAAGACCTGAACAGACATTTCCCCAAAGAAAATATACCCATGGCAAATAACCATATAAGAGGATGTTAATCAACATCATACGTCAATTGGGAATTGCAGATTAAAATAACAATGAGATATCTCTGTACACCTGTTAGAATGGCCCAAATCCAGAACACCATGGACGTCAGGTGCCAGTGAGGATGTGGCGCAATGGGGACTCTCCTTCGTTGGTGTGGGAATGCATAATGATGCAGCCACTTTTGAAGACAGTTTGGAAGTTTCTTGTAAAACTGAACACACTCTTACCATACAATTTGGCAGTTGTACTCCTTGCTATTTACTCGAGTGAGTTGAAAACATATGTTCACACAAAAACCTACACATGAATGTTTATAGCAGCTTTATCCATAATTGCTAAAACTTGGGAGCAATCAAGATGTCCTTCAGTAGGTGACTAGATAAATAAACTGTGGTACATCCAGACAGTGAAATAGTACTCAACATTAAAAAGAAATGAGCTATCAAGACATGAAAAGAAATGGAGGAAACTTAAATACATAAAACTCAGTGAAGAAAGCCAATCTGAAAAGACTACATTACTGTATGATTCCAACTGTGTGACATTCCGGAAAAGCCAAAACTATGGACACAGTCAAAGGATCAGGGGTTAGTGGTGGGGAGGAATGAGTAGGTGGAGCACAGAGGATTTTTAGGACAATGAAACTGCTCTGTATGATATTGTCATGGTGGGTGCATGTCATTACACATTTGTCAAAGCCCATAGAATGAACAAGAGTGAACCCTAATGTGAACTGCGAACTTTGGGTGATAATGATGTCTGTGTACGTTACTGATTATAACAAATGGAACCTTCTGGTGTGGGAATTTAATAGTGATTGTGTGTATGTGAGGATAAGGGTGGATATGAGAAATCTCTACCTTCCTCTCCATTTTTCTGTCAGCCTGTAACTGCTCTTGAAAAAGTTTATTTAAGAATCCTATAAATTTTTTATAAATGCAGTCATCATGCATTTATAATCTCCTTCATTTCTTCCTTTTCTGTCTTCATTTTTCTTTCACTTCTGTCCTCCCTCCATCCTCTTATTTTTCTATTGTCCCTTAATTGCTTTGCTAAACAAAGGAGGGAAGATGGATGGATGGATGGATGGATGGATGGGTGAGTCGATTTGGCAGTAGTATACATTTTTCTTAAGAGTATGAGGTTTAATTATTATTAAAAGGAAGGGAATCATCATCAAAACAAGTTATATATTTCATACATATTTTCTCCACTGCTGAGCATATAATAATGTATATTTCATTAAGAGTGACTCACTCATTACTCTGAAATTTGAAAGTCACTATTTTATCTATCTTTAGCAAGCACCATTTTTATTCGCGTGTTCTTTCCAAACTCAAGGTAGATGTCTGTCTTTATGAATCAGTGATTTTCAGAGTATGCAGATTAATGAGGTGCCCACCCAGCAGACCACCTTTGTAAATTAAAACATTTGAACATGGAAACCAGGAAGGAAATCTCCTGTGATCACACATAACCATAAAATAGGTGAGAGGCCAGGTGGAATACTGATGTAATTGACAAACAGTTGTAAAGATCCTTTTCCCCTATAATTTTCAGGTATTACTACAAAGACTTTTTCACACTGCTGCTTGGTTCAGAGGACCTTCATGTTCATGTGTCTTGTAGTATCACTTAGGATATTCTAAGTGACCTGTTGCTACGTTTAATTACACCGTCGGTATGATTTGTAAAGATCTTTTTCTTCAAGGGTCACTTAGGAAATCTCAATATGGGTTGCCTCTTCCTCCACCCCTTTCTCTCTGTACTTTCTACCACTTTCTACTGTACTAAAACCAAATTCCCCTTCGTTCTGTCAGACAGAAAAGTTGAGATGATCTTCTGTCGAGTTAGTGTGAAGAAGCTAAAGGACTTGAGTATGTTATTTTAGCATCAAAATAAGGTTTCCATGGAAAAGAGTCTTCAGGACATGGCCCCAGTTCTCCTTTGTGCAGAGGGATCTTCTTTGGCAATCCTTTACAACCTATTCTGGCTCAAAAGAGAAATTGCCTTTACTTAAGAGTGTCAGGTTTGTTAACAGCAGGTGTTTCAAAGAATTCTTAGAATCAAAGAATGCAATCCTATTATATTAGCAAATTTCTGCTCTGCAAAGGGTTATACAACCATCTCCAGCTTTCAGTGGATTAAAGGAACTTTGAGATATCATGATATAGAAATGAATGACTTATACATTTTTTAAACTTTATTTTTTGTGACAGTGTATGTTACAAAACCAGAAAGAATAATGTAATAAACCCAGTGTACCCTCTCACATCACCCAGTTTCATCATTGTCAGCACGTGACCAGTTTTGTTTCATTTCTACCTCTAGTCACTAGACACACACACACACACACACACACACACACACACACACACACATTCACAGGATTATTTTAAAACAAATGCCAGATATCATATTTTATCCATAAATATTTTAGGATATATCTCTTCAAAAGCAAGACTCTTTTATTTTTTTAATTAATTTTTTTGGAGTATATTTGCTTTACAATGTTGTGTTAGTTACTGTTGTACAGCAAAATGAACCAGTTATACATATACATATATCCACTCTTTTTCAGATTTCCTTCCCATTTAGGTCACCACAGAGCATCGAGTAGAGTTCCCTGTGCTATACATAGGTTCTCGTTAGTTGTCTGTTTTATATATAGTCGTGTATATGTCAATCTCAATCTCCCAATTCATCCTACCACCCCGCTTTCCCCCCTTGGTAACCGTAAGTTTGTTTTCTACATGTGTGACTCTATTTCTGCTTTGCAAGTTCATCTGTACCATTTTTCTAGATTCCGCATGTAAGCGATATCATATAATGTCTGTCTTTCTCTTTCTGACTTACTTCACTCTGTATGACAGTCTCTAGGTCCATCCATGTCACTGCAAATGGCATTATTTCATTCCTTTTTATGGTTGAGTAATATTCCATTGTGTATATCTACCATACCTTCTTTATCCATTCCTCTGTTGACGGACATTTAGGTTGCTTCCATGTCCTGGCTATTGTAAATAGTGCTGCAGTGAACATTGGGGTGCATGCATCCTTTCGAATAATGGTTTTCTCCAGGTATATGCCCAGGATTGGGGTTGCTAGGTCATATGGTAGCTCTATTTTTAGTTTTTTAAGGAACCTCCATACTGTTCTCCATAGTGGCTGTACCAGTTTACATTCCCACCAACATATGGTCACTATTGTTGGATTTTTTTTTTTAAACATAACCACAGTGCCATTGTCATCACACACACACACACACACACACACACACACACACACACAAGTTAACTAATCTCTTATATAAACAAATACCTGGTCAGTGTTCAGGCCACACCAATTTTCTCATTTCTTTTTAATAGATGTACTTGAATCAAGACCTACTTTATATCCACACATAGTATTGGTTGATGTGTCTCTAAAGTGTCTTATAATCTATAGGTTTCCCTTCCCTCTTTTTTTCTCATCATCTGTTTGTTGATGAAACCATGTCATTTATCCAGTGAATTCTCACATTTGAGGTTTTGCTAATTGCATCCCATGGTGCCGTTCACCGTGCGCCTCTAATCCTGCGTTTTCTGAGAACCAGTCGTTAGATTGAGTGGCTCGATTGAGTTCAGGTCTGATTTTCTGGGGCAGGAACACAGTAGAGGCAGTGCTGTTGTCCCCTCACATCTCAGAGGAAGCATGTGGCATCTGGTGGTCTCCCTCTGATGGTCTTTGCTGTCTGTATTAAAGGAATCCAGTGACTCTGGCAGTCACTGGCCACGCTCAGGACCACTTCCTGTGCCAGACTGAGCCTGTCCTGCCTGTGTCACTCAAATGCTTCCTGTCTTCAAGGAGCTCATGGTCCTGTTGGAGCAGAGAAGACTCATCATGGAACTACGCAGATAGTCATGTACCACCTCTGTGGTTATCAGAGGACGTGACTCCCAGAACAGTGGTTCCCAAGCCTGTCTGGCCGATCTTTGAAATTATCTCGAGGGGCTTTTTGAAAAATACAAATTCTCAGACCTTGTTCCAGTATATTCTGATTCAACAAGACTAGGGTGGGATCCCGGAATCTGCTGGGGAAAGAAGAGCCTGGTGTGGGCGTAGACAGGGAAGGAAAAGCCAGACCCTAAAGCCGTCTTCGTGACTTTGGACCTGAACCACAGGACAGGGAGGGGCCCATGGAGTGCTTTAAGCAGAGGAGAGGAGGAATGAGATTTCACTACCGTGGAGAGAATGGCAGAAGCAGGGAGGCGGAGGCAGGAAGAGCAATGGCCAGGCTATTACTGTCTCCAGATAAGACGTGACGGTGGCCTGAAGGAGGATGCGATGGCAGTTGGGGTGGAGGAAAGTGGAAGGATTAGAGAGATACACCGGAGCTAGAGTCAGCATGACGGGCCACTCAGTTGAATGAGAGCTGAGGGCAGTGATGAAATGAGCATGTGTGCCCAAGACCCGCCACATTAATCTTAACAAGACGGTGAGATTTAGTATTAAATCCATCTGTGCATTCTGCATTTCTACACACAACTCGTGGTACTGAAATAGTGCTTTTTTTTTTTTTTACCACTTCACTAACGTAGGGTTTGGAAGCTGTATTAGTCAGTATTCTCCAGAGGAGCAGAACCCGGGATGTGTACGTGGGAAGAGATTTGCTATAAGGAATTGGCTTCTGCAGTTGTGGAGGCTGAGAAGTCCCAAGGTGTGTAGTCGGCAGGCGGAGATCAGGGAGAGCAATGGTGTGGGTCCAGTCCGAGCCCAAAAGCCTGAGAACCAGGAGAGCCGGTGATGTGAGTTGCGTTCTGCAAGTTGACGTTTCCATTTAAGCCCAAAGACAGGAAGGACTGCTGCGCCAGCTCAGCGCAGTCAGGCAGGAGTTCCTTGTACCCGGAGAGCATCCGCCCTTTTGCTCCACCGAGCGGATGAGGCCCACCGACGCGAGGGAAGGCAGTGTGCGCCACTCAGTCTGTTGACGCAAATGTTCATCTCCTCCAGAAACAGCCTTACAGACACACCGGAATGACGTTTGACCAAATATCTGGGCACCTCGTGGTCTGCCCCAGTCGACACATAAAACTAACCACGACAGAAGCCATTTCCGTTCACCCCAGATACAGCTGCAGTGGTCATTTTTCCATTTTTGAGGCTTTTGATATTCTAATATCAGTCCCACCTCATGTGCAGTCCCCATTAAATCAGTAACGTCTGTCATCTTCCTGGTGCCCGTGTCCGCCTACAAGGTGTTTGGGGGCTTGACAAATACAACAGAGATTCTTCAGCTCTTTCCTCCTTATGGAAATAGCGTCAGATGAAAGGAACGCGTCGCAGCTCAGTACGGCAAGCTTAAGAGCTGGGCGTGCTCCGCTGTGGAGTTCAGTACAGAACATTTTTCATTTCCTGGGGTTACTTTTAAAAGCAAAATGAAACGAAGCTTGAATATTGCCGAGTTAAACCACAGCTGGAGGATTGTTCCTGCTCTCCTCCTAGATACAGTGAGGCTTCGCTATTTGTTTTCTTGTATTAAATGTCTCCCTGCCTCTTGAACAGAAGCAGGCATCACGAGTGGCGTGGATGCATGGGGCAGGCGGCCTGGGCTCCCTCCTCTGTCGCCCGTACCTGGAGGTAGCTTGGCCCGCCTTGCTGGGACACAGGTGTGAGCCCCAAGTTCCTGCTGGCCTCACTGTTTACCCTGCATCACAAGATGCTGTTTCATCTTTTCTTCTTCTGCCGCCGCCCCTGCCAACTCACATTCATGCTGCGGCACAGCAGGCATGGGGAGGAAGGGTCTTCTAAACCGAAGCACTTAATTAGCTCCTGGGCCCCAGGGGGAGTGTCAGATGGAAACACAGCTAAAAGTGGAGGGAAGGAACAGCCGTGATGGATGATGGAGGGAACACCTGCCTCCTTCCGGTGACGCCAAGTTACTAAAATTGTTTTGGAATTAGTGACTCTTTTGAGTCATGTGTACGATAGTGTCATGTTTATATCAGTAATTTCTAGCAGTGTTCGTGTTTGTTCATTTAGACTTTCTCGCTGCTGCCAGAAGCTGCTTTTTCTTTTCCCCCAGTGCACACATTGCCCTGGGTGTAGATAAAGGGGTGTCCCCGTGAGGTTCTAGTCCCTTCCTGGGACCCAGATTGTCCTTTAGGGCCCCTGATTGTGTTGTTGTAGGTGCATCACAATCGTGTTAGTCGTCACGTGAGGAGGAGACATGCAATGATAAATTATTAATTACAAATAGGGTAAAGCATGATCTGATAAGATATAGATTTAACTATAGATTGTATTATGTGGATATAATTATAGGCAGTTATAAGTATAGTTATATAGGTGAATATAAACATAGGTTATAACTGTATAAGTAATAAGTGTAGAGATGTCAGTTTTTGATCTAATTCAATATTGTGTATAGATATAATTCTATAGATAGAGTTATGTAAGAGAATAAAATAAGAGTCCACTCTTGTAAAAACAGAAAGCACAGGAGCACCTGGAAGTGACTGCAGAGCAGCCCAGGCCCGGGACTCTGCCCTGGCAGCCGTCCCGGCTTCTCCTGCCGAGATGCCACAGTCCCGCTTGGTGGGTGTCAGCTGAGACCGTGGTGGGGTCGGGAGCTCACGGGCGCCTCTCTGTCTTCTGAGTGCTCCGCAGTCATTTGATGATAGATTCACTTAGGCCCAGTGCGTGAGCCACATTCGCCTGAGTTATCGCCTAAGGTTGCAATAAAACTTGAATTTAAAGTCCTTTAAAAATGCCTGTTGAGCCTTAGGAAAATAATGAGTAAGCTTGCTGCGTAATCAGAAAGTCCTCATCAGAAAGCCATACGCTAAGGACACAGTGAGAGCGCTTGGGAGGAGAAGCAGCTGAGCCGAGAGCAGAGACCGGCTGCGCATCCCTGGCTCCCAGCGTGGGTAGCCTGGGCCGCTGAACTGGGCCCCCTCCTTACAGCCACGGCCAGGGTCCCCTCCATCACCGCCAGCCCGAGGCCCGTCCCACAGCTGATACATGCCGTGTGCTGTTCCCTGGCCCCTGACCCCCTGTGACACTGGCCGCGGCCTGGCAGTTCCAGCCTGTGCTGGTGGCATCCCCTGGGGTCTCTCAGCTCTTCCCTCTCGGCCTCCTCCAAAGCCAACGCCAGTCCGGGGCCGGAGGGAGGTGAGGCTCTGGAGGGAGCACAGGGAGGGTTGCAAGTCTGTGGCTGCACCTGCCGGCCTCCCCTCCTTTCCAGGGACGATGCGACGCATAGTCTCCATGTTTCTCAGAGTCCCCAGCAGGACTGGCCCAGTCATGCATGGTGGTGACCTGCTCGGCAGCACCGGTGGCTTTTCTTGTTTTCTCTCTCTCTTACTTTCCCACCCCTTTGCTTCTGTGTCCAAGAGCCCCCCCAAATAAGTGACCCCAATCTCTGCTCTCAGAGGATCTCAAACTGCTCTTATGGGTTGGGTGTCTATCCTTCCTGACCATTTTGCTGTGTATGTGTATGTGGGTAAGAGAGAGAGAGAGAGAGAACCTATTGCGCTTTTGTATGTGTGTATATATAGTTTTTGAAACTTTGTTTTAAATCAGTTATGGGTGTGCTGGAGTAAGCCTGGGTCACATCCACCCGGACCTCCCTTCTCCATCCTCCTTTGATGCCTCTCCAGGTGTTTCCCCTGCTTCCTGTGCTCCGTGTTTTCCTCTAGACTTACTCCCTCGTTTTGATGGAGCACATCCCTAGTAGTTTCCTAAATAAGAACGGACGTGTAGGAGGTACATTTCTAGAGACATGTCTGTTGAGGTCTTTCTTCACCTGCCCCCTGGCTGGATAGAATATATTAGTTGGAAACCATTTCGTTCTGTAGTTCAGAGGGGTCGCTTCTTTGTTTTCTGATTCCACGGCTGCTGTCAAGCGGTTCAAAGCCATTTCGATTCCTCATCCTTTGGATGCGATGTGATTCTGTCTCTCTCCCTCCCTCCCTCCCTCCGTCGCTCTGTCCCCAGCGTTCAGAGAGCTCGCGGTTCTTCTGCTTGGTGATCGCCCTTCCTTCTGCAGGCTTCTATCTGCGTGGACTCTCTCTCTCACATCCTTCATCTCTGGGAGATTTTTGTGATCATTTCCTCTTTTAAGGTTTTTCCGTTTCTTTCTGGAATCCCATTTGCCTGTGTTGAGCCTCCTGGCCTGGTTCCCCTCTCATTTTCCTCTACTCTGCTTTCCATTTCGCCCTCCTTACCTAGTCCTTCCCTGCATATGGTTTGAGAAGCATTGTGCTACGTGTCCCACCTCACCCTGCCTTCCCTTGCTTTAACGTTCTGCTGGTTTTGTATCTTCTAGTGTTGCTATAAAGCTGAAGGCCTAAATTCTTGCTTCCGGAAATAGTCAGTTTTGTTTATTTCCATTGAGGTCAGCCTGGCTCCTCTTCATACATTTTCTTTGCTGCAGCAGCCCGAAAGGCACGATCAGAATTCTTCCTGCGCTTTTGTTTGAAAACTGCTGTCTCTGTCCTGTCTCCACCAAGTTTTCTGCTCACTGTTTATATCAACATTGGGGAATTATCTTTTTTCTTCTATGAAGCCCCTCCCAGTTGGCGTTAGGCTTTCCTGAAGATGCTTCAGTTCCCTTCACTCCATTTGTTCAGCTTTGTCTTCTAGGTAAGTCGTGCTTTTCTTAGATGAAAGGTGCTCATCGTGGCCTGTGCCAGCCAACCTCCACACCCTCCTTTGTTGCCTTCGTAAACTGCATCTTTATTTCTAAATTCCGCCAGCTATTTTTTTCCCTTGAAAAAAATTTTCCCTTTTCTCTTCTATACACTCCACATACATTTCATAGTGGTAATGAAGCAGCGATGTTGCAGCCCTTAGAGACAATATTTGGGGGGAAAAAATGGAGAAGAACATCAGTTTGTTCCAATTCCATATGACTTTTTATCTTTATTGTTTGCCCTTGTAAAACTCCCATCCATTTTTAGATAGCTTTATTTTTATTCCCAGCAGTTCACTGCAGTGTGTTTACATTTACATATATAATAGTCATTCCAGGCAAGCAGGAAAAAAACAAAACTTTCTCTAGTCTGTTTTCTAATTGAGATCACCTGTCTCATTTATAAGTAAAATGAAGAAACCGTTATTGAAATCAAGAAGAAAAAAAATTGCTAATCAAAGATGAAAATGTCAGTAAATGAAGCCATCGCCTTTTTCTCAATGGATTTTTTAAACCAGCTGGCAGCGGAAGCTGGTGGGTCATAAGGCTCGTACTTGAGGCTCTGCAGTGAGTGCTGTGGGCAGCGAGGGGCCCTGTCTGCTCTCACCATCTCCATAGTCTGGGGTATTTATTCTTCTCGGTACATGTTGTTGCGATTCCCCTTTCCTTTCCCATTTATAGTGCATCTTCCAGTTCACAAAAATTGCATTTATTTGAAGTTTCTCGTTTGCAAGAATCTGGCTATAATAATTCAGGTAATAGTGCAGTCCCTATGAACTGACCTTCCTTACTTGGAAAGGCAGTTTTCTTGTGGCAGAGTCTGCAGATGTCACGTTAGCCCACCGATTCTTCGATTAAATGGCCCCATCGCTTTCTGCAGGATCCCCTCGCTGGTGAGATTTCTTTTTGATCTGTAAGATCTTTCCACCCACATTTTGTCAGTACTTTTTAACTTTTACTGCCCAGCCCTGCAGTTGAAAACAGTCATGGATGTTACAGGTTTGGACGACTGAAAGACTGATGCTTACAAACTCTTGGGGTTCATTTGGCGTTTCACACAGCCAGACACGAGTGTCCAGAAGGACACATGTCATCATCCTCCTGGTTGGCAGCATCCCTCACTTCTCTTCTGCAGCAGCTTCTCAGATTTTAAGAGCTGTCCAGGACAGTTTTAAACGTTTCCAAAGTTTGGCTTTGAATCATAAGTTGATGTGTTGGATGTCGTTCTCTATAGTAAATAAGTAAATATCCCTTGTTTGAGAGGAAGAAGATACCGTAAACCCATGACATTTTGCTACAAGCTAAGGTCCTAAGGAAAGAAAACTCATGCCTTTGTCAAGATCTAATTACCTAATGGCCATCTTGGTGTCAGTCATCTAATGGAGACTGTCTTTCAGGAAGTACACGGATTCAATGTCTATATTTTTTAACTTAGATGCTTAATTCTGTAGATAATATCTGTTTGGTAAAGGAATTTGTTTTCATTTCCCTATATAAAATACAGATCTATCCTTTTTGAAAGTCAGAGGTGTTCCATTTAGAGAAGTTTTGATCTGGCTTTTCTCCCATCCTCCACCTTCCCTGACCTAGTGTAGCCTCAGCCATTGTCCCCTGTGAAGGGAATCATTGGTGCAGATAATCCAAACCCCCAGCTAATCCTCTCTGTGGGGCAGGGTCACAGGCCCACCACTCGGGGCCACGGTCCTCTTCACACCCGGGGCGCGACCGCAGCTCTCCCCGGGGCGTAGGGCCGGGTGGACCCTGAGGAGTAACTCCCGAGGCAGGAGGATAACCTGCCAGGCAGATAGTCCCACAGGGATCATCAGGAACCCCTGGTCCAGAGAACAAAAAAGGGGCAGTGGGTCTTCCCCCCCCAGAGTCTCCGGAGCTTACCCTCTTACCCTGAATTCAGGGTCTCAGTGTTACTCAGTGATGGCCCAGTTCAAGGCCAGCCAAGGAGCACTTGCCATCGATACACAGATGACCTTGGGTCAGACTTGAAAGGGAAGGATCGTTCTGCTCACCCACAGGCGTGGCCGGTGGAAAGGGACGAGATCGTCATTCCGGGTTCCCGAAGCATCGCACTGCATCCAGCTCCTGGGTTCCACTAGAAGGGAGACTTTGGGATGCCAGTAATTCGTGTGCAACTGCTTCTTGATTCTCAAGTGTTTGGGGACCTGGTTCTTTAAGTGCATTGGAGCCAGGAGGTGCCACACACAGCAAGACTCTCATTTGAACATCTCTCAGTCATGTTGGTCACTGGGAGCTGTCCTTTTCTCTCCAAATGTCAGGAACCTCTTTGAAGGCTTATATAGTGCTGGGAGGAATCATGAACTTAGAAACAAAGAAAAGAATAGGGTTTTTGGTTTGTTTCTGTTTTTGTTTGCCCCCCAGATGGCAGTTTACAGAATTTCAGTATCCAAAGTGTATCTTAAAATGATCTTTCATGTGACTGAATTGATGCAATCTCATAATAAAACTTAAAGGCTAAGGAGTTGCTTCTTGTGGATGAGCAGGGAAAGTGATTTTTTTTTTGACATAGAATCTACTCCTGGTGAAGGTCTTTTATACTTGGAATCTACAACAAGGGAAATGTATGGATTTTTATCTATGATTTGTAGCTTTCGGTTTCACATATTTTCAGAGTATCTTCAATCTCTGAATCCTGATTTATGAATGGTGAGTCATGCTTTGTGTTTTTTTAAAGAAGACTAGTGGATTTGAAACTACACTAGAACTAAAAGTTACCATTTATTTAATAACATTTTCAATGGAAATGGGAATAATTCTCTTAGAAATAGTTTCCTCTTATGTTCCTATATTTAAAGGATTAATTTTTGAAATTGGTGCTAAGGAACTTGTGTTGCAGATTTGCTTTGTGCTTTCAGTAAAAAGCAGTGAATAATATAATCAGAAGTTTAGCCTTCGTCAAAGCTTAAGCTGAATTCTCTCTATAACCCGTAGACAAGAGGTTTCCAAGGGGCTATTTGAACACCTTTATTATTTTTAAAAAAGTAAATTCTTACACATAAATAAATAAACATCATTGCTATTTCCAACCATTTATGGGATAAATAAGGTCATTTTTTATGTTAAATTATAAAATTGAAATGTAAAATCCCCAGCAAAGCATTTACTTAAAAAAAGATCTTTCAGAGGATAGTTAACTTACCTGCTACAGTTAGATTTTTTATTTTTAATATGATTCTCCATTTTGAAAAACATGTTAAATCTTCCTTCCTTTAAAGAAACCCTTGAAATAAAGGGTCTGCCAGTATCTGCTATGAGGTGACTTTGGAAAAAACATTCCAGATTCTTGCTGTCCTCTACTTTCCTTTGAAGGGGAAAACATTAAAGTCAAATACCTCATGCTTTAAGCCCATGTGTTTCTAAACATCCAAAAGAGGAGAAAATTAACATATTTGCCCATGAACTCCCAGAGGACAAAGCTGTGTAGATAATAGTGTCAATGACTTAATAAATACTCACTGTGAATTGGGCCCTGCTCGAAGCACTTGACAGATAGCAGCTCATTTAACATTCTGATCCTTAAAAGGTAGTCCGGGGGCTTCCCTGGTGGCGCAGTGGTTGAGAGTCCGCCTGCTGATGCAGGGGACACAGGTTCGTGCCCCGGTCTGGGAAGATCCCGCATGCCGCGGAGAGGCTGGGCCCATGAGCCATGGCCGCTGAGCCTGCGCGTCCGGAGCCTGTTGCTCCGCAGCAGGAGAGGCCACAACAGTGAGAGGCCCTCGTACCGCAAAAAAAAAAAAAAAAAAGGATAGTCCGATGAGGAAGCAGAGGTGCAGAGGCATTCGGGGACTTTCTGTCCCTGTGCTGTAAGGTCCCCGCGCCCAGCGTGGTGGCTGCAGAATGACTGAGTGCCCAAGGAGCTGGCTTGCAGAGCAGAGTTGGACTGCAGCAGCCATGTGGTCTCAACAGCCGAGGCGTGTCTCCAGGGCTCTCTTCCAGCCTCCCCTCCGTGCTGAGGGTGTTGAGTTGCTCTGCATCTGTGTTTAGCCGGTTACCAATCTCTTACAAAGATCCAGTAAGCAAAAGTCCAAGAACCAGAGTGAGCCCTGGGGACTGGGTTCCTCCCAGCATTCTCCCATATTTTGCTTTAACCGAACAAAGTCGACAGCGGGGTCTGAGCCAGTCCGGAAGCTCTTCGCCTCCTACCCCCTCACAGCTGACAAGTGGTGTCGCTTCCAGCTCACAGGTACCCCGTACACTGAACTCCTCTCTCCTCCTTTGTGAGACGAAAAGATGGGGCTGCTCGTGACTTGTGCTCTGGAGCAAAGCTTAACCAGCTTCTTAGTCCACGCAGACCTTGGCCTTTCTGATGTGGCCTGTTTTTTTTGTGGGGTTTCACCCTGACCTTGCTGGTTGGCCAGGCTGGGGTCATCAGGATCGTTGAAGCCGCTTAATACCCCAAGCAAGAACGTCAACCTGTAAAGATTGAATCTTACATGGACTTGAAATGCACACCCTTATAAAAATTTTAAAGCTTGCTGGATTTTATTAGAATATGTGAACCAGACTGAGTATATTAAATTTATGAGTCCAATTGATGCAGTACCATAATAATTCAATATAATATGCTTATGTCATTAAACTCATAAAGAAGAGTCTCTGAATAGCTGTAATGAATAGTTCAGATTCTGTAATCACAGACTAGCGTTTTCACCCTGATGAATTTCAAGTGGGAGCACTCAGAATTCTATACAATATCAGGAAATAAATGCCATATTTCAAATGATTACTTATTCCAAGTATTTACTGTAAAACCTAGGACAGAAAAGAAATGCCCGCACAGACAGAATTATTATTAGAAATACAGAAAAGGTCGGAAGAGGTTGGCATGAGGCATAAATCAGAAACCAAAGAAACTTTATTCTGCTTTGACTAATATCATTTATTCCCTCATCTCTTACCTTGTTCCCAAATACGTGTATCTCGGTAATCTATCACCGAGTAATAAACGACCCCAAAACTTAGTGCCTTAAAGAAACTACCACTTTATTGCTTATGATGCTGTGGTTCTGGAACGTGGGCAGGGTGGTGGAACCAGCCGCTGGGTGGTTCATCTTTTCCAAGGGTCTCTGTCAGGTCTGGCCACTTGTGTGGCTGCATTCAGATTACAGCTCCACTAAGGACTGGGCTCAGCTGGGGTACTGGAACCTGCAAGGTGACCTCTTTACTCTCGGCATTACCTCCAGTGCATTCTCTTGGTTAAAACAAGTCACAGGCTCCACCCAGAAGGCCTGGCAGGACTCCATGGATCAGAGAGAAGAGAGGCTACCGGAGCACAGTGCTGGACCCCCGGTCTGAGACCTGGTTGAGAGCTGATCCGGGGGCAGAGCCTTCCAGAAGTGTGTCCCCCACGCTGAACAGGGCACAGTCCAGTGCTGCTGGACCACTGGCTGTGCCCCAAGCTCTGCTGCCCCACCACGAGGCTTTGTACACGCTCTGCCCTCTGCCGGGAACAGGCTTCCCTCAGCATCTTCCCCTGCTTGATTCTTTTGCGCCCCTCAGGCCTTGGCATAAATGTCACCAATTCCCAGGACGAGGCTGGCTGCCTTTCCTAGTGCTCCAAAAGCATCTCATTCCCATTTTCCTGGAGCCACATTTTAATTCCTGCTTTTCCTGCCCACCTCCCTGAAAGGCCTTCGCGTTACTCAGGACGGAAATGAGGCTCGTCCGTTACTGAATCCACAGCAGTGCTGACAGGAGGGAAGCTCTCAGTAAATATTTGTTGGATTCATGAATGGGGTCTGAAGAGAGGCGTCAACAGAGAATAATCCGTGATTCAGCCCTTAAAGGACAAGCAGGGTTTAGACGATGGAAGCACAGCACCAGTAAGAATGACTCTGAACCACGAGGATGTGGTACGGGCAGCCCAGGCACCCTGGAAGGGCAGGCTCCGGGCCTGTCATATTCAGCACTGGACATCCAGTACCCACATGCTGCTTCGTGGGGAGCAGGTGTGCAGTAACCGTGCAGAGGATGAGTGATCTGCCTGAATCAAACTGTCCCAATTTTATCAGAGTGTGAGGACATTTGGGGGCGTGTTGGGAAAGGAACCCAGCATCTCCACCAGCTGATCCAGTGGAGACAAATTTTAGGATTCCTAAATATTCAGAGAGAAGTGTTCAGACTAGAACGTATGGGAGCTTAGAACTGGGAAGACTCAACGGGGTGAATAGTATCGACCTGCCTGGGTCAATTCATAACACTTGGCCCATCGTGACCAGACCTCTCTGGGGTCTAGAAATATCCCAGTGCGCCTCCCTCCAGGCCGGATCCATCTTCAGAGCCCACCAGTCGATGATGAAGCCTCCAAGTACTGCAAGGTAAATGAAACCTCTAAGTCTTATTGGAATGACAGTTGTCTTTAAGCTGCCACCATGGCTAATGACTTCTGGAAATGAGGAATACCATTGAACTGTCTTCCCTGTTAATATGTCACAGTGGAAAGGTGGCTCAAGCCCTATTACATTTTTAAAGAACATTTCAATTTTAATAATTTCAATGGCTTTAAATTAAATTATGGATTGATGTTAAAATTCTGTAAAATGAAGAGAGCTCCACAACAATGAGATGTCCGGAAAATCATTAGGATGGCATGGCTGGGGTGAAATATTGCTGGTGTTACAATAGGTTACAGTTACAGCTGTGAGCCCTATTAAAACGGAAACTTTCTAATAACGTAAAATGGTCATGACTTTATCCCCCTGCTAATTAAAATAGAAGGAAGCCAAAAGATAAAAAGGTAAGGTCTTTCAAATGCTTCTGAGGCCTATTCTCATTCCCATCTCTTACACACACACACACGCACACACACACACACACACACACACGCACGGGTGCACGTGGTGGTTGATTGAAATTGAAGGTAGATTCTGAGAGCCTGCATGATAGGGGTGTGAACAGCCCCAGAGACAGGGACTGCGTTTACATTTACATTCACACCTTACGTTGCAGGCTTAAAGGATTTTCCTCAAGAATTTCGAGGACTTTCTCCCAATTTGAAGAGCCAGTCGTTTTGTCAGCCTCTTTCTTACAGTCGTCGAACTTGGCTAAGTCCCTTGAGATCTCAGTCTTCTCATCTGTAAACAGAGGATCCACACACCTGTCTTCCTTTTCCCCAGTGTGTCTCAGGGGTCATAGGAGCTCCTGAGCCAGGAAAAGCACTTTGTATCAGTACCAAGTACCAGCAGACCCACAGCCAGGTTCAAGGCCCATCATAATCTCCTTTGAGCCCTACTTTTCCCCAGGCTCAGCCCTCCACACGCTGGCCTTTCTCCCTGTTCACATCCTTCGCTGAGCGTGGGTACCACACACCTTCCCTCCTTTCCCTGATCTCAAACGTTCCTTTCCTTCCAGATCCCAGACTTGAAAGGGAATGGCCGCAAGATGGGAGCGGCCACACTGTTTAACGCCCTGCTGAGCTCCCAGGTTTTTGCCTGGACGGGCTGCAGAGCACGTGGTCATCCCTATGAGCAGACTAGCATTTTATCCAGAAGTTCCCAAGTTGAAAGGAAAAACCCAGCAGAGGCTACCGGAAGGCCAGCTTTTATGCAAGTTATTCCAGAAACTCAAGTTCTTTTCCTTTCTTTCATATAGGAGGTCACACGTGAATCATGTTAATATTATGACCTTCGTCAAGCATGTCTAAAGTGAAGTAGCACGTAGCAACACATTATATTTTTCATTTTTGCCCCTTAATGCAGTCGATGGAAGTGCCAGGCTAAAGCTCTAGAATAATTGACTAAATTCCTGCTGAATTGCCCTGTGTTGCTGTAGGGAGTGTGCTTTGCCTTTCAGAACTCATTAACACAGCCAACAGACCATATTAGTCTGTGTTTTGGTTCAAAGATTAATAATGTTTGGTGGTTGTGTTTTGAAATGGTGTTGGAATTTTAAAAATTGGCCCGTGTGTGTATGTGGGTTTGGGGCAGGAGGCTTCCAGCTGACTGCTTGGGTGGGAATGGACCTCTGGGATGCACTGACCCATCTGAAAACCTCTTAGGATTGACCTCTTCCTAAGAGAAGTGCCCTGGGCAGACGCCTTGATCCCACAACAGACTGGCCCCCCAGGAGTTGGATGTGGTGTAGATGGAAGGCTTCCTCTGATTCCTGATGGGTACCTGCCAACACCCCAGGGGACTGTCAGTTAACTTTATGGCAAACAGTAGAAAATGACTTTGTAAGCCCACCTCCTTACAAAGACCACAGACAGAATGGGCAGATCAGAAGCTCTTCTGCATCTGCCCTGAATTTCTTAGGTAAACTCTAGTTGCTCTATAGCACCAGTTCTGCAGTCTGGAAGAGGCTTGCCCCAGAGGACCCTTTGGTCCCAGCAGGCCCCGAGTGGTATCTTGATTAGCAGTTTGGGTATGAGTACCCATCCCAGACTGTGAGTGGGAAAAAAATCACCAGTCCTCTTCCGTAAGTCAGGCAGATAACCAATCCTGAAGAAGGGGAGGGTATTTTTCAGAAGGGAATCTGAATGCTGTTTGGGAAGGGAAACGGAGGAAGGGCAGTCGAAAAATGGCCAGTGCGCAGCAAAGCACTGTAAGGAAGATATGGTAGCATGAGCAGAGCTGCGTAGGACTCCGTGTCGAAGAGTAGACGCCTCACACGAGAGAGGTCTCTGCCCCAGGCTTGTGTGGAACATTCACTCTAGACAACCCCGTGTCCCTGTCCTCATGAGAGTGCCGTCAGGCCGGGAAAGGCAGCATCTGGCCCAAGCAGCTGAGATGCCCAGCGCTATCGGCCTGGCCCAGTGAGCGCAGTGCCAGGAGACGGGGGTCAACCAGAGAAGAAGGGGCTGGTGGATGCTGTGGACGGCAGTCTGGTGACTGAGACCAGCCTCTGGAGTTGGGAGATGTGGGTGTGAGTCCTGACTCTCCCACTTCCATGCTCTGTGACCTCTGGGACATCACTTAAGCCTCCCAGACCTCAGTTTTTGCATCGAGAAGATGGAGATGATAATAGTCTCTACCTCATAGAGTTGTTGTGGTAATTAAATGAGGTAGACCATTAAAAGCTCTCAGCGTGCCTAGAACATTGCAAGCCTTTGATGAATGGCCTCTCCGTGAGAGGAGCGAGGAAGGAGCTGGTCAGCTTGGTGTGTGCATGTGGGGGACAGTCCCAAGGAGATACTCGGAGGGGTGTTACAGGTAAGAGTTAAAGGAAATAAACAACTACCTTGGAAAGAAGGCGTCAGGAGCCTGGTGGGGGGTGTCTCTGGCAAGCATTGCACCCCTCATCCTTCCGCTGGTCTCTCTTGGCCTCCCCTTTGAAAGCTCATGGTCCCCTGCAGGATTTAATTTTTGTTCTGAGGGCATTTTACAAAGCACGTGCCAGTTTCACATTGTGTGGAACAGACCCACGGGGGCCCATCTCTCCCATGACTTCTGCCTCCCCCCACCCCGCTCACTGCCCCTGTGTAGATTGCCTTTAAAAAAACAATAAAACATGCCCACAGCCTGTAGAAGAAGGAGTTTATGAAGTCAAGGTATTCAGCGTCAGTACTGAAGTATGCCTTAAAGATTAGCCACCTACACTTGATTTTCTGAAAGCATTGATAAGAAAAGACCTTGTATTTTATTTTATTTTTTTTTGCGGTACGCGGGCCTCTCACTGTTGTGGCCTCTCCCGTTGCGGAGCACAGGCTCTGGACGCGCAGGCTCAGCGGCCATGGCTCACGGGCCCAGCCGCTCCGCGGCATGTGGGATCTTCCCGGACCGGGGCACGAACCCGTGTCCCCTGCATCGGCAGGCGGATGCTCAACCACTGTGCCACCAGGGAAGCCCAAAGACCTTATATTTTATACTGCTGGTCCAAGAGGCTAAAAGTAAAAAGCCTAGATAGGTGTCTAATATATGTTATTCTTAAACCTTTTTTGCCAACTTGGAAAACAACTCACGGGCCTCCGTCTCCAGCATAGTTGTGCTGTTTTCCTTCTCTCCCTTCATCTTCTCTCCCCCCCGCCCCTCCCCCCATCCCCGGATCCCATCCCATTCTCTCTCGCCCTCTAACAGCTGGCCCCTTGCATGTCTTTGTGCTCCATTTCCTGGTCTCTCCCTTTCCCTCAATTGCTCACTCTGAGACATCTCCAGACCCCCTCTTGCTTTGCCACTTCCCAGTTTGCAATCTTCCTGAAAGAAGATTGGGTTTCCTCTGACTTTCGTCCTCCAAGTATCTGAGGCAGGGCTGGAATGTTGCCGAACCTTCTCAGCGGCCCTGAACCAGGGTGTTTCTCAGAGCAGAGACTCAGGTGTGACCCCCCCACCACCAGGGTGGGCAAGGGTTGCCTGCCTTGTGTGGTCCCTAATGGCTACAGAGATTTCAATTTGCCTGCTTTTCTTTCTGATTTTAATGGAGAAGATGCTGAGTGGAAGAAACAAATTGGATATTGGATTTCACAGATCCTTCTCCTGCTTTGCCCTTCTGACCCTGATAAGCCACTGAAATTCCGGATGTCCTTGAGTTTTTGTAATACTCCCCTATAAAGTGAACTGCCCTGGGGAGGCAGCTCGGCTTCTGGACTTGTTTTCACACACCAGGGAGGGCGGGGGTATCTATGGATCAACAGTAGAGGGAGAGCTTTGACAGGAAGCACTTTAATTTTCTCCCTTCAGCCGCAGGTGCTGTGGAAAACATTGGGGGCACAGGCAGCAAAAATTACTAATACAAATGTGTGTATTTAAGTATGTATTTTACATATGTATATTGTAAATATACATTGTATATTTGTATACAATGTATACAAATACATTGTACAATTGTAATATATACAATATATACAAATACAATACAATTGTAAATATACATTTACATAATGTATATTGACTGCGTGCAATAGCAGCCTTCTAGTACAATGGCTGGTCTTGGACCGAGGCCTGAAGCCCTAAGGGGAAACTTCTTTATTGGAGGAATAGCAATAAACTAGACTCACCGGACACCATTATATGGAAGTAGATTTCATTACTGAAGAAGTGCAGACAAAAGAATCGAACTCATCACCCCTGCACACCCCTCTGTTCCAGTCAGTGGGTGGGCATGGGTACCTGGAATATTACGCTGCAGTTGAAACGAACAGACCACAGCTCACCCAGCCAGGTGCACGAATCTCTCAAACATCACGTTAAGCAGTGGAAACCAGATACAGAAGAGTGCACCCTGTGGGATCCCATCAATATGAAGTTCAAAACCTGGCAGAACTAATCGATGGTGCCAGAAGCCAAGATGGCAGTTACCCTGAAGGGAAAGGGTGTGCAGAGGGCTGCCTGGGCTCCAAAAATGTTGTGATATTTTTATTCCAATGCTGAGCACGCCAGCGTGTTCACTTTTTGAAAAGTCATTAGGCTGTACATTCATGATGGTTGCTGTTTTCTCTTTGTACACTTCAATTTTTAAAAAATTAACTCATCAAAATCAGTCGTCAAGGTTGCTTGTAAGCACTTTTCCCCAGCTCGGCAGTGTGCCCGGGATGACGGGGAATTACAGAGAAGAGTGAGATGCTGTCTGTGACCTCAGGAACCTTCTGGAAATTTAGTTCCGTCTGGTGTCCCCGGCTCCACCCCTAGCCCTTTGGGTTTGTCATTCACCAGAAAGAATTTGCTCAGCCCACCTGTGTCCTGTGGCTCTGGACACAGACGACTCACCCCATACATTTTAGAGCATCCCGAGGTCACCGCAAAGATCACTTCCTAATCGCAGCATGTCTTTGACCAAGGGAGCAGTCTAGGTAAAGGGAGCTAAGGCTGCCCTGTTCTGCTGAGTGGAGATTTGTCTTGCAAGGAAAAAGCTCTTCCGTAATGCTTAAAATCAGTTGGCTCAGATCCTTCTATCTGGTGGTTTCATCGAGGTGTACTGATGCGTTCATTTTGAGAAAAGCCATCACCTGCAGCTACTTCCCTGCTCTCTCTTTATGGTGCTGCCCGGGCAGGGAAGGGGGTCTCCAATACGTTCTTTTTGCCTTTTTTTTCTAGTTTTTATTTTCACTTCTCTTTTCATTATCCCTTCAGGCTTTACTGGCCCTTCAAAGGGCCCCTGCTTCATGAACTAATGACGACAGATGTTGATACAACATCGGTTGCCGGATTTAAACACCTTCCATCCGGTTAGAATTCGTCTGGAAGGCAAGCTTGTCTTGCGCTTTAGTCTGCACTTGAGCACGGCCGTGGGGACACGGGCTGCACGGGAGCTGCTGAGATGACGATTGTGCTCCCGCTTCTCACCACGGAGGGGTGTAGCTCACACGCAGCGGTGAGCTCGCTCCCTGTCCTTGTGCCAGATCACCTCTCTCTCCATCTTGCACAGTTAGCTGCACACATGCATTTCATCGTGAGCGTTGGCTGGTCGGGTTTGGTCGATATTTCCTACTAACTGTGTTTGCTGGACCCTCGGGTCCTTCCAGGTCAATGTTCTCAGCTTTCCTCCCTCACAGAAAAGTCAAGGCAGGTTCCCTTTTGCTTCTCTGATGCAAATAAGTACTGGAGCGAGGTCTTCATCTTCTAGCAATTGGTTTTGGCACCTTCTTACCTCTACCTGATCTCTCTTTCAAGAGCCCTTCTTGAGCAATTACCATGAGACCAGGAAGTTAGGAATATTGAACAAAGGAAAAAGAGTCTGAGTTAAAAACCCTTGTTTTCAAGTCTTCTCTCTTGGTTACTAGCCTTGCTCCCCGGATAATGGGTGTTAGTAATAAAATAATAATAAAAATAATAAAATAATAATAAAAAATAATAAAAAGAGCTAATTCTAGGCAGAGTATGACGATAACTTATGAAGAATATGAAGGTATTTTATCTTATGAAGATAAGGTAAAATTAGGTGACTTTGGAAACTTCTGGGTGTGGTACAAATGTTTGTCACCTTGCTTTGGTGAAGTTTCACAGGCATCTACGTGTGTCAGCACTCCTCAGTTGATGAGTACCTTTGAAGGATATGCAGTTATTGGGCATCAGTTATCCATCCATAAAGCATAAAAAATTAGAAGTTTGAAGATTTTTAGAATCTGTAAATTGCTATACAAATGTTAATCATTAGTAATCCTTGTTACTGTTTTTAAGAAAGTAGCTAACATTTTCCTTAAGCAGAATGTCTTCTTTCACAGGTAAATTTGAGGTTGGCAGTTCGTTCAGGTAGCTGAATTCGACTTCCCCCAGACCAAGGTTTCTCATCTGTGGCACTAGTGACATTTGGAACCAAATAATTCTCTGCACAGAGGCTGTACTGGGCATTGTAGGATGTTAGCTGCATCCCCACCCTCCACCCACTAGGTACACCGCCCCCCTTGTGGCAATCAGAAACGTCTGTGGGGCAGATCACCCTGGCTTGGGCACCACTGTTCTAGGCCATGTTTCATAGACAAGTGTTTTTGTTACTCAGAGTCCCTAATTACTATGTTTAATTTGTGACAGAGACAGTAATAAAGATTCAGGCCTAAAACTGCTCCCATCCGTATTTTCTGTTATAGAAAACGTTTGCCTGACCTGAAATATGTGAACTATTTCTGTGTCCTCTTTTCCTTTAACACATCTTGCTGGCACCCATGTCTGATTTCAGCCCCAGCATCTTGGGTCCTGGTCTCAGACGTGCTTTGCATGTTTGATGCCAGAAGAGGCGGCCGATGCTGTGACAGACGTGTGCAGGGGGGAGGGGCGAACACGGGGTTCAGAGCAATTAATCTTAGCAACAGCTTCCTTTTACTGGTGATCATAGGATTTGTAAAGGGGTCTGCAAATATCAGTGCTTGCTACGGACCCTCTCGTCCCCAGTATTGCTTTTCCTTTGGTTTACGAGAAGGATCCAAAGCAGAGAAAGCCTGTGCCCTTTAAAAATGCTCGTTTAGCATCGTGCAGACCGCTAGCCTTTTTGTTCTCCTCCTAGTTGCCTTTTAATGAGTGATTTGGGGGGGGGATGACTTTATTAACTAGCAACACTGTTGCTGGAACGCAGACCCCAAGCCCAGCCGCCACTGCCCAGCATCCCTCTGGGCGTTGTGTGCAGACAGGTCCAAGCTGTGTCCTAGGAGCCAGGAAGCGTCACCTGCACGCCGGGCACCATGGCTGCTCCCCAGGTGGGTCTGATGGGGCAAAGGCGGCGGCGGAGGGTCCCTGCGCTGTTTCTAATGACAGTGGCAGCTCCTCCACGCTCCACGGGACGTTCCTCCCCCCTACCCCCGCCCCACAGTGTCTTGACCGTGTTTTTGCCTCTTGTCTCTTCCCCAGAGGTACCTCAGGGACTTTTTCAGCGTGATGCTCCAGTCAGCGACGTCCCCGCTGCACATCGACAAGGTGGGGCTGACACTGTCCAAACACACCGTCTGCGAGTTCTCGCCGTTCTTCAAGAAGGGCGTCTTCGACTACAGCAGCCACGGGACGGGGTAGGGCCGGTGATGGGGCCACGCCACGCAGTGCCTTCTCGTCCGAGCGGCCCCCCAGCCGGGGGCCTGGACCCCTCACCGCTTCCTCCTAGTGCCTGAGCGGAGCGTGGGGCTGGGGGGCCGGGCTGGCTGACGGTGACCTTGACGGCGGCTGTCCCTGCCCCTCGCGGGTGCATGTGGCCTTCTCCCTGTTGTGTGCAGAATCCGTCCCCATGGCTCCATCACCCTGGGCCCCCGGGGCCAAGCCAGCCTGGGGCTTCCCGAGGTGGGTGGCTGACCACACCTCCCTAATGACTTTCATCTGGTTTCCTCTTTCACCAAAATACACTCTTATTTTTTTATATTCCTTCCATGTGGCTGGCTCCCAAGAAAAGCATTTTAAGTTATTTCATTGTATTTTGCTTTTTCCCCATTTGAGTCTGAACTTTTTATATAATCCCTAAGCACTGATGTTTACACAGAATTTCATATTCTGCAAAAGGGATTTTCGGTCCAGTCATGACTGGAGTCTTCCATGCTTGACGCATTGGATGTAGGTGACATCAACTTCTATAAATCCATTCAAATAGGATATTTGTTAAATCTTGAATATTCAAGAAGTTTTCCCCAAATGGCGGCCGTGCACTCTGAAGCTTTCTCCGCTAAGCACAAAACGAGCGCCTCGCTGAATGCATATTTTTAAACATTTTGTTCACATTTTTGTTACTGAATCTACTGGATCTTTAGCTGAAAGACTAGAATTTCCTGTAGTTTATTAACGATCCCTTAAATCACTCAGGACTTAATGTAGCATCACACATCTATGTACAGTAAAACTGCTTTGTTTTACTAAAGAGAAAAATGTGAGAAGAAAAAATATATATGTGGTATATATTGAAATGTATATAATTCTGCCTATAGATTTATATATGTACACACTCCTGTATGATAGTTATATCAAAATATGTAATCATTCACTCCAGATTTATTAAAGGTATTTGTTTTTTCAAGACTTAAATTGAGCTGCTATCAATATTAAATGAAGTAATGGAATCTACCCTGTAGCTCAGTTTGAGTTTGTGACATGATCGTTCTTACTGGTCTGTTTAAAAATTTATCTAACGTTCTTGGAAACATACATAATGTATAATTTAGCATTCCTGTAGTAGAAGATGCCCTTATAGCTATGAATGAAGTCATAAATGAATGGGTAAGAAGACATGCTTGCATTCAACCTTCGAGAATATGCCTTCACAACCGAGCTCTCCAGTCTGAAAAGTATATTTAAAGATGCAATTATCCCGATAAGGGGGAAAATCATTATTGTGCTAATTAGATATCATAGTTTAGCGTGAAAAAAAATGAGGGTTTTTTTGTTTTTTTTTTTTAAATTGCTGCAGGAAGACTTGCTTTTGAGTGCAGTTGTGATTACAGGGAGAGGTTAGGGGTAATTACTACTAGAGAATTTAAACCTAGAGATTAAAGGATAAAAGCTGGGAGATAATTAACCATAGGTCATTTATCTAAAAGGAGTCAAAGCTCTGAAGATTGTCCCTTGTTTGCTGAGTAAACGAAATGGTTTTCTTCAACTGAGCAGATAATCTGTCTCCTGCCCTTTTGGACCCGTATCCGAGGCCAGGCTCCTGGCAGGTGTTTTCACTAGAATCACACAGGGCACAAGAACAACTTGGCAAGAATAAATATCTGTGTGTTTGTAGGAAGCGCAGGAATCGGAAGATTCTTTGATTCCAATCCTCATCTGAGGTACTTAGTATTGAGTTGGGGGTTCAAGTACTGGCCGGCTCTGGGTAAATCCGGCCGTAACACACGGGCATCATCTCACCTCTCTGAACCTCAGTCCCCATCTGAGAATCACACTGTTGCACAAGGGGACCTCTCGGTTCCGATCCAGCCCAGAGTGACAGGCAGAGGGACTGTCACCAGTGTGTGGATGCGAACTGAAAACTTCTGATCGGACTCAAACAGCACCTTAATCTGAGTAAAACTTGAGGGAGTGTTGGCAAGCCAATGAAAAATCTCCTCTAAATAAGGAATGGGATCCCTTTCTGGGATGAAGAGTAGATGACAGAGGCAGGATGACAAAACCGAAGCTGCATTAATTTGGGCGAATTCAAAGGAGTAAAAGAAAATTAGCAAGTACGTATCTTATAACTTTCAAGTGCATCAGATAACAAAGGAATGCCAAGCTGACCACTAAAGGCTGTTCAGAGTGAGGTACCACCAATTTATACATGCGTTTGTAGTCAGCTGGAGAAATCTAAGGAGCGTCAACAGAATTCTTTATTCAGGAAGCTTTAGCATGTCCTCCTGGGTCTTGCTTACACACTGAAATATGTGCACCAAACTCGTGTGGCTCACAAGTAGCAGTGTGCCCTTCAGCCTGGCTCCCACCCAGACCTTGCTGTTTCTGAACCAGAAAGATTCAAATTCAGCCCGATAATTAACCAAGGCATGTGAGTAGGGGGTAACCAAGTCACGCTGGCTCCTTAATGATGGACATCTAGAAGATTCCTGGCCCACAACGTAGAGATGCTCTGAAGATTCATGAACAGGGTATCCAGGCCCCAGGGTGCTTCTTTTTATATTTGTTTGCAGAAAGAGCTAGTTCTGCTCAATCTGGCCCCCAGCTACCCACTCAGAGCTCTGGGCAGACTCTTTCACGAGTCTGAGCAGAAGCAACCAGAAGCTTTCACGGCCTAGAGCATCCGTGAACTCAAAGTGTAGCTGCTGCGGGCATGCAGTCCCCAGCCTCAGAGCTGAGCCACATTGGTGTTCTAGGTTCAACTTTTACAGATGGGATTCCCCCCCCCCCCCCGAATACATCCCCCAGCACGTAGTCCCACGCCTGCCCCACTGTTTCCTCCAGCTTGTTCTTGGAGACAGAGAGCAGTGTGGCATCGTAATGTGGCTGGTTTTTACTCATTCTGCACCCACCACAGGCAAGCCGCATCCCCTCAGAGAAAACGCAGGTAACGATTCAAGCCTGATGCAAGAGAGAATATTCAGTGACCTCTTGCTTCCAAAGGGTTGTGTTGGAAAGAGGTTTTTACATTCACTGTCTTTTACAAATGCTTAGAATGGTGCCTGGAGGTTTCATGAGTCCGGAGTTGAACGGTTCTGCCCCAGGAGACCCTGTCCTCCCATATCCTACACACACTGCAGCAGTGGTTCAGTTTGGACTTTGTTCCTGGAAAGGAGTAAGGAAATTTAGGTAAAATAACTCCATGGCAAAATCAAATGTTATTTACATAATCATGATAGGTCATTTATGTCTTGGAAAAACTAATTAAAGAAAGACCATCTAAGGTGAATCATTCTTGACAAATTGAGCCTGTATAGCCCTCCTTTTATGACAGGGCTCTTTCCACAGGCAAGAGGAGGACCTGACTGTTGACCTTTACCTTTGGTTTCGAGTGCTTTTTCTGAAGCTAATATAGTAGGTAGAAAATGATTCTGTGATGCTCACATTTAAAATTTTGCACATACAGAGTTATTTCCAAGTTGAAACAAATCTACCAGTTCCTTACTGTAAATTTCTACAGCATCATATTTCAAATTGGTCCTATGATAGTGCCTGGGAGTTAGCAGGGTCATGTTGGAATTGGCCAGGCTGATATCTTCAGAAGCCTTCTTTATTTGGGAATCCAGTAGAACCAGTTACATGTAAAGTGGTGGGAGGGACAGAAAGGCAGTTGACTGACCTGAAGGGGTTCAGGGTTGTGACTTCACCCTTGTTCCCTGCAAATAGCATTCGCACACGCTTTTCACTGTGGAATTACAGACAACTAGAACTCTGGCACCTAAGGCTACCCCGTGCCTTTCTAGGAGTGTCTCCCTTCTGTGTATCTCTTGCTGAATGACTAAATTCAAAACGTCCTTTCTTTAACTATACTCATTTGGTACCCCTGTATTTGAAAATCATGAGGCTTTTTTCCTAAGGGTTATCTCTCCCAAAACTGACTCTTCTGTGGGAATTTGAGATTCATCAGTTTGGTTTTGCTCCTTCTCCGTTGCTGGAAAGGCAGACTCTTCCCCATTCAGAGAGAGACAAGTGGATGTGTTTGCAAAAGAGATGCACAAGGCATCTCTCTTTAAGCGTTGAAGATGGGAAGGTGCACTGGTACAAAATTTGAAACACGTGGAGGAAGATGCGTCAGTAGAAAGCCCCACGTTGGGTTAGCATCACAAAAAAGTCAGGTCACCAGAAAGAGAAACCGTTCTCCAGAATTTAAATCTGGAAAAAAAAAAATGAAAAATATTGTTAAATAGCCTCACTGCTCGAAAGCAGAGTTACTTTCCTCCAAGCGTCAGGAATCCTTACGCACAGTTAATATTTGCGGAAGTTGCTGTATCTTTCCAGTAGCCCTTCAAGTTGTGCCTGAGAGCTGCTCACTAAAGAACAGCCCGAGGGTGGCTCCTTCTTCATTTCTTTGCCAGGCAGGAAGGAGGGAGGGAGGGAAGGAGGGACCTGCTTTTTCAAAGCATCACGGACCATCTTCAGAGAAAAGAATCACAGTGAATAAGAATACCAATTTGTGGTGATTAAGAACTTTTTGAATATTTGCACTTTGGTTGATGCCAAACTCTCTTAGCTTTTCTCCTCCAAATGAGAAGCCATGGACAAGGAGGGGGTGACTTGCTGTCACATATGATGTTTTTCTCCTGTGGTGTTTTGAGCCTTGATTTCAATGAATGTAATAAGAAAAGTCAGTTCACAGAGGGTGCAGGCCTTCTCTTGCGGAGTAATATTAGGATACTGGTTATTTATCCTCTGTAAGTGGATGGAGAAGGTCAAGTTTACAGTCATAAGGGATTTCCCATGCCTTCAGATACAGGGGCAGCTGCCACGCTCCCCTCACGGTCTGGAGCAGAGGGCTTCTCTGAAGAGGCCGTGGTCCCTGGGCTCGCTCTGTGGGATGTGCTGCCGTGTGTGCCACTGATCAGAAAACCAGTTCCACAGGCCACTGTCTGTCCCCACCTCGTTAGCACACAGGGTGAGCCATCCCTGGGTGCCAGCCCCTCCGCTGCTCTGTGCCCTTTGGGGGCTGGGAGGTGGGGGACAGGCAGGAGGGAGGTGAGCCTGGGACAGTCCATAAGGTATGGATAGCACTTGCCCTACTTGAAGCCACTGGTATAAACTCATGTCATGGCCACCTCTCCATTCTCTTCCTGCAGTGGGAGGATGGAGGGAGGGTCAGCCCGAACTCTGGCGCTTCTCGTGACCCCACTGGCCACATGCTGTGTCGAGGACCTGGCTGAGAGAGAGGCACAGAGCGTGCTCAAAGCTGGCTGTGCCCCCCTCATTCCTGGTCCTCAGGGGCCTGGCCTGCCCATCAGTGCCCCACGCTCCACCGGCTAGTTGTTAGCACAAATTCTTCTGCTTCACCTCCTCTGTTCCCGCCAGGTGCCCCTGCACAGGGGCGAGCCGCGTGGCCAAGGGCCTGCCCTCAGGGGCTGTCATGCCACCCAGAGCCAGACCAATAGTTGCAGTTACGGGACCGCAAATTGAGATAAATGTTACAAAGGCAGAGCAGGAGATGCCAGGGGAGGATGTACTAGAGAAACAGTCTTACCTGGGGGGCTCCAAGGTTTCCCTGAGCAGGTGATGTGTGAGCGGAGAGGTGGCCCCAGAGGGAGGAAGGAGCTGCAGCGTGAAGGGAATATGTCAGAGGGAGACAGCCGTCGGGTTTGGGGCACCTGAGGGCTGCGGGCCAGGATTCTGCAAATGGGATCGTGCTTCCCATCAGCTTCCACTGTTTTCGGAAGGATATTCCTGGGGGAGGAAGATAAGAGCACGTGGCAACTAGGACAGCCTTCAAAGCCGCGTGTAAGAGGGAGAAACAAACTTCCTGATGAAGTGTTAACAACCAAGGGGCACGATCTGGGCCCAGGGGTCCTCTCCTGTCCTGTGCCATCGAGAGGCTGGCTGTCCTGCGACTGGAACTTTGACCTCTGGCGTGTTTGGGGCTCTGAGATTTCAGAGGCCCGAGGCCCTTGCCGTTGAGACGCGTGATCTCCCCAGACCGTCGGAAGTCCAGCTGGGCTTGGAGCCGGAGGTGAGTGCTCGCTCACTGGTACACTGAGTTCTTGCTCCAGTTGAAGCCTGGCCCTAACACTCATCGGCTACCAGTTGATTCTGGGAGAACAATCTAGAAACCTTCCCCCCCAAACTCCGACACAACCCATCCCTGGGTTGCTGTCTCTGCCACTTGCTGGGAGCTGATCTCCATGGCCTCTGCCCTCCAGGAGCTCACCTGCAAAGGTAAAATTTGTTCCAAACCTTTATTGGAGGCCAAGAGACTGGACACTCGTCTCTCGAAGCAGCCACAGCCGTGTACCTGCTCAGTGCAATACTCGTCACGTGGGAAATGACACCACAAGTATCTCCTGCCTCATCCGGACTTAGCTACAGGCTAGTTTTCTTGAAATGGAAAGAAGTATTCAAAGACTGTTTTCAAAAGGCAAGGAGCCAAAACATTCTAGGACACCCATTCCTGGGCCAAAAAGAGTTGGTTTTACTCTGTTCTTATGGGACCAAGAAAATTACTTTGGGAGTATTCCCTCTAATTCCATGATCCTGTAAGGCAGAGCTACAGTCTGGGTAGACCCTGCAAGTGTAGATGAGGATGTTTCTAGAGCATCTGGCAAGGAAGTTTATATGCTGTTGCGTAAACCCAGTGGTTTCTTGTGGTCTTTTTGGAGCTGGCAATAGTGCCCTTACTAATCTGTGTTGGAATCTCCTCTATTCCCCGTGGACTCTCCATTCAAGGTGGGCAGCTTCATCCCTTCTGCCCCAGTGATCTGAAATGCTACTCACCTGAGAAGTTACATCTCTGTGTTTATCCCCTTGAGAGGCGAGATCAACCATAACATTCCCAGTACCTGGCCATGACACTGACTTTCAGAGACCTGAAGTGCCTGTTTTCCTGGCCGTTCTGAACTTCAGGACTTGGGAAAAGCTATTTCCTAAAGAGATTTAACATCCCGTGAGCAAAGACGTGGGAGGTGGAGACTTGGTTTTGTTTTTCCCAGTGTGTGATAGGCCTAATGACTACTTTTCTAAGGCAGAGGCTGTATCTGCTAAGCCAGGGAAATCTAAGAGCTGTCTTCCCACTGGAGCTTTTCTGCTCACCTGTGCCAGGAGGTCCAAGAGGGAGATCAAAGGGAAGTGGGTGACGTTGGAGAGCAGGGGAGTCATGTAGGAAAGGAGTTCTGAAAAAGCCCTGGCTCGGGACTCCAGGCTCACAAGAAGTAACTTGTGATTGGCCCAAAAGCCTTCTGGCTCTGGGGCTCAAACTTATTTCAGTGCCATGATAAGATCCTCAAGCAATGAAATGAACATTTAATACTTGCTTGCATTCCTATCTCAGCCTTCCAGCCAGCCCACACTGGTGGGCTGGCGGTTGTCCTCCTCTCAAAATGAAGGCTGTCCAGGAAGCTCAAAGAATTTAATGTATTTTCGTTAAATTCCTTGGTATCAGTGACAGACAATCAGCTTATCAGTGTGGGGTTTGACAGGTGGTGGAGAACACATCTGGTCACACAAGGAAAGCGTCCTCTTGCGAAGGTGCCGGAAGTGTGAGTGGTAACAGTCTCTGCCATTTGAGAAATAGGCTGTCACAAGCTTATCAGTGGAGACAAGCCCAAACCATCCCTACAAATGCAAGGGAACTCAATTAAAAGGGAGGAAGTCTGAATAGATAAAACATATTTTAAGCAATCTCTGTAACTAGCCATCATCCACTTTGCAAAGAGGAAACGGCCAAATACAGGTAATTCAGAAAATGTGTTCAGGCACTTAGGTTCGTCTTTCTCTTCCACCATCCCTTTATAACGAAAGACCCTAGTTCAGAATCTCCCAATTTACCTTGTGTCCTGTATCCTTTTCTGGGAGCAGGAAGTCCCCCGAGGACTAAAGGGCCCGATGCGCCATCTTTGCATCTGCTGTCCTAAGGGAAATTCAAAGGCGGGGACAGACTTACTTTGAAGATGCTTAGGCTTAAGCCTCTTACATGTACAGGCTCCTTCCAAGGTGCCTGGGTTCTCCTGGGAGGAAGAAGCAGCCCAGCCTTTCATGGGATGGGGGTGGGGCAGGTGGTCTCTGTCCCCGCTTAGGCATCATCCCTCATACCTGGTGGTCCTACAGGCACTGTCGCCCACAGCAGCTGTAGGGAGGTGGGAGCAGGGAGGAGAAGGACCCAGCTGAGCTGGACCAGCACCGCCAAGGCCAAGGCCCTGGGGGGCTGGTGTAGGGAGATCAAAGAGCTGGTGCTTTAGGCAAGAAGCACTGCCGGCCAGGGGTGGTGTTTCCAGTAACAAGTTGTGACACTAAGGAAAGCCCGTCTTTGTAGTCTCTCTAAAGATGATGTTATATCATTGTTTGATACAGAAGGGATCCAAGAAAATGCGGCAGAAAAAAAAGGGGAGGGGAGGAGCAAGTGTAGAACTGAGGCAAGCAGTTACATTAGTAATGAATGTTTACTATAATTACTATAAGATTCCATTTCTGTGACATCTCAGAAAGGCAGAATTACAGAGAAAGCAAGCAGATGTGAGGTTGCCAGGGGCTCAGGTGAGATGGGGGCGAGGTCGGCCACAGAGGGGCAGCTGGGGGGATGTTTTGGGTTGAGGGGACGATTGTGGGCGTGGTCTCACAATTGTATGTGTTTGTCAAAACTCGTAAAGCTGTGCAAGGTAAAGAGTGGATTTTACCACATAGAAGTGATGCCTTATACATATTCAGTAATTCAGTCCGTGAAGCGTGCTGGCTCTATTGCATACCATGTCTGTTTCTGCTTCCTTTGTATCAGAGACAGCTAACAAGGTCCTGTGGGAGAAAAACAAAAATGCAGCTGCAACCTCCAAGTCCAGTTGGTGAGTTTAGGGCCAGGGTCTGATGGGGATGGGGATGTGGTGTGGTTTGTCTGTAAGTCTGTCTCCCCCCACTAGCCCATTGGCATGCAGACGGCAGGGACCATTCCATGGCGTGTCCAGCATACAGCAGGTGCTCAATAGAAGTGGAATCAGTGATGGGGATGCTGGCTCACCACCCACACCAGCTCCAGAGTGCCCTGCCTTCCCCACACCTCCCTCCTTCCTCTCCCTCCCCAGCCCCAGCCCCTACGAGTGTCTAAAATGTTTCCACCGTCTCGTGGCTAAAAGACCATCGGTCGAGATGAGGTCAGTGTGATTCTTAGAGGAAAAGGGGTCCAGATGGCTTTCTTCCCAGCCTCACAATTCTTCAGGAAGACTCCCCGAGGCCGATATCAGAGTTTACCTGGAAACAGGAGAAGGAATTCACCAGGAAAGTGACAGAGGGGCTCCCCAGGGGCATCATGGGGTGCAGGAGTGGCCGATGAGGATGACCCTGGTGTGTTAGGGGCCAGCAGGGGCCTGCCTGCCGTGGCTACGTGGGGAGGGGCTGAATGCTGAGGTCCTGGGGCCAAGTTAGACAAGCCCCCCATGAGGGGTCAGACTTCATGCCCAACTCCATGGGAAAACAGGACACTGAACAGCTGTCGGCAGCTTCCTGTCTCTGACTCCCTCCTACGTGCTGAGTTCAGGGGGGACAATACTACGTTCTCAGTTCACTGCTGGTTCCCTCGGTCAGTGCCTGGCGTGTTCAGTGGGATTAAATTGAATCAGTGTGTGTTTGGGGGCTGGGGGCTGGGGTAGTGATGACGAACTTTCTAAAAAGATCCCTCAGGCTACTTCTGGAAATGGACGGGGTTGGGGGGTGTGCGACATGGAAGAAGCGAGAAAAGTAGGGGGACGGCGGGGGACAGGAACCTTAGCTGGGCAGCCTCTGTGGGGATGGAAAGAGAGAGTGGACATCCCCAGAGGGGGACCAACAAGATTTGGTGGACGGGCATCAGATGTGATTCCCAAATAAAGCTGGTGAGAAAGACCATGCCCTTCTAAAACTGTTCTGGCCTGAATCCCTGGGCCTCCTGTATTTGGGAGGAAAGGAAAAGCCAAGTTCGCAGCTGATCGGCCTTTGCTCCAGCATTAACAGACTGCAGGTGCTACCCCGAACCCCACGGGTGGAGAGCTGCTTCCAGGCTCCAAGAGGCGCTGTTATTTCTTGTTCTAGTAAAAGGCCCGAGCGGAGAGCAAAGGGGAGGTTTATAACCAGAGGCCCTCAGACATCCCAGATGCGACAGATGCCCGTGTGTGTCTGTGGGACACGGAAGAAGGGAGACAGTTGGGTTTCCAGGAAGTCTGGAGATGGCAAACGGCAGCCAGATGGCCCCAACCTGGGGGACCATCATGGCACGCTGGAGCGTGAAATCAGGTTTCGGAGGGAGGGGAGGGCGTGGTTTGGCAGAGGCCTGGGGGAGGGAGTCTCAGCCAGAGGTTTGCGTGGGATCTCGGGCACGGTTGGCCTAGTTTTACAAAGAACGCAGCAGGTGTGGGGTGAGGGCGGATACGCACTGGGGGCCTTAGTGCAAAGTCTTCCCACGGCCCCAGTTCATCCCGCACGTGTGACCCACTATCAAACAGGACGTGGGTCCATGGGTCCTTCCTCCTCTTTCCCTTCGGCCCTCAGCAGGCTCAGGTCTGGCCCAGCCCCTGAAGCCTGCTTCCTCACACTTCTTCTCCCCTTTCTCCTCTTTCCCTCCACTGCTCCATCCAGGGGCAGAATTTACAGCCCAGACCCACGGAGTCCCCGCTACAGGAGCAAGCTGAGGCTTCCTGGCCATCGGGGTTGTTTCAGTGAACTCTGCTCATCTCACAGAGAGGATGTTCATGCACTCGTGGGCTGTCTGAGCAGGTCTGAGGTCCACAGGGCAGCGTTAATGAAGGGAGGACCCCTACAGGCATGGCCAGAAGCTGCTGTCCAGAGATGGAATTTCCTCTCTCTCTTTCCTCACTCCGAAATCTGAGCTCTACTTCTAAGGCCTTCCTTCCAAAGGATTCAGTCAGGTCCACCCAGATTATCCAAGACAACCTCCCTTACTTAAACTCAGCTGATTAGGGGTTTTCATTACATCCGCAAAATACTTTCAGAGCAACACCTGGGTGAGCATTTGATTGAATAATTGGGGACTGTAGCCTCAGCATCACAACACCATCAAAGAGGCCTGACTCAGTTTAGAGCTTCCAGGCTCGTCCAGCCACAGTTCCATCTGCTCCAAACCTGGAAACGTGCTCAGAGGCCCGACTTCTCTACAGGCCATCGCATGACGTTCCGAGGTGCCCGGGGCTGGGCTCTGATGCCGCGGCGGGGAAGCTGCTGGTTTCCAGGTACAACTTTATAAGGGTGGACGGAAACAGTAGTGGTGTCATTCCACGGATTCAGGAACAAGCTTAAATTGGTTCTCCACTGGATAATGAGAAACCTTGGTTCCCCACTGGATGACGAGAAACCTTGGTTTGCTGTGATAACATTTTTTTTTTTTTTTTTTTTTTTTTTTTTTTTTGCGGTACGCAGGCCTCTCACTGTTGTGGCCTCTCCTGTTGCGGAACACAGGCTCCGGACACGCAGGCTCAGCGGCCATGGCTCACGGGCCCAGCCGCTCCGCGGCATGTGGGATCCTCCCGGACCGGGGCACGAACCCGTGTCCTCTGCATCGGCAGGCAGACTCTCAACCACCGCGCCACCAGGGAAGCCCTATGATAACATTTCTGAGATGCCCTAAGCTTGCTATTTCTTTTCCAAGATCCAGTCTGAACTATAAAAGTACCTAACAAGAGTGGTGGGAAATTTTGACTCCAGAAACGCAGCCCAGGGTGCGCCCCGTCACCTGGCATATTCCTCTGAACAGGCCTCCAAAACTAGCATCTTAGATACTCCACAGGGTGGATGGTCAGCCAGGAACTTGCCCCGAGGATGTGCCTGAAGAGATGGGATGCCCGGGAGAATCTAGGCTAGCTGGGTCTGAACATGGCAGGGATGCTAGTATGAAAGGATGCAAATGGTGTTGGCATCAGAAACACCATAGAACAAAAACTGGAAAAAAAAGTTTGCGACCCATGTGACAATGAATAATATAAGAGCTTATATTATTAATAATATAAATAAGAGTAAAGAACTCTTTCAAATTAATAAAAGGGGCACACAATCTATTTTTTAATGGCTTTTTAAAACTCTTTGATTTTACAATGGCAAAGGATATTAACACAATTTAAAACCAATAAACGAAGTTTGTGACCCATGAACATACCAACGGATGTTCAGCTTTACTGGAAATTAAAATTATGTCATCACTGCAGTATCATGAGAGACACTTCAGACTGACGAAAGTTTCAAGAGGTTTCTGAAAACATGAAGGAACAGATACTTCAGCTGTATGAATGATCCCAGCCAATACCTCAAGAAGTAGGAGAGCCGCCCCTCTGAGCCCAGCCAGCCCACACAATGCTGAGACGGAGTAAATTGTTGCTGTTACAAGGTATTACGTTTTAGGATAGTGATAGACACCTGACATATGTGTTCAGAATTCTACAAAAATAATCAGACAAATGCACAAAAATGTACAAGAGCACTTACTGCAGTCTTGTAACAACAAAAATACTGGGACAAAACTAAAAAGATGCCTATAAACAGCTTAATAAATTAACATGCCTCTAGTACAGTAAAATGCGATGCATTTCCATTAAAAATTAGAATGAGTCTATACTCATTGACATAGAAATATAAATGTGATCCATTAAGTGGAAAAAGCAGGTTACAGGAAAGTGTTAATAGTCCATGGATGGAACATGCAGGCTCCAGAGCCAGCCTGAGTTGGAATAGTAGTCCTCACCATCCACCTGCTGTGTGACCTTGGGAAAGGCACTGTACCTTTCTGAGCTCTCAGGTTTCTCATCCGGAAAATGGAGATTCATCATAGCACCTGCCTGAGATTTATAAGAATTAAGCGAAGGTAATTAAGTAAACAGCTTATGAATGGTGTGTGTACGTTTAACTCGTAGTAGGAGCTATTAACGGTAGCTAATATTATGATCATAATCCATTATTAAAATATATAATTATTAGTATAATATTAACATTAGTTTGTTATATAATAGTCATCCTATCATATTAGTATTAATAAATAACAATACAAGAAACTATATTTTTACAAAAGTATATACATTTATATGTAAATAGACTATATATTATATATATATATACACACACACACACACAACGGTAGAATTAGCAGAGAATTATTTTCTTCCTTACCCTTTTTTCTATTTTCAGAATTTTTATGGTAAGCTATATATTTCATTTTTTATAGCCATTTCTAAATTTAAAAAAGCAAAGCAAGAATGCATTCTGGTTTTTTCACTTCTTGATAATTTATTTTGGCTATGTTCATGAAGTTTCCCTAGACTGTGTGTGTGAGTGTGTGCGCGTGTGTGTGTGTGTGTGTGTGTGTGTGTTTTCCTCACATAAAATGCTGTTCCAAAGAAAGGGACCCCCCTAACTGATAATAAGCTCCAGGACTGTTGATTTAAACACACTGCTCATAAAGCATTGAGTGGATCTGTCCTTTCAACTAGAATCCGTTTTAGAATATTTCATCTCCCCTAAGTCTGGTGATAAGTTGCTCATGGAAATGGGACATACCATTTTTAAAAATCATTGCCATTTGTGATGCCTAAAATGTAAAAAACAAGTAGACCAAATCCATTTTTACCTTAATAAAGTAGTTCTACTTTATTATATATTAAGACATTTATAATATTAGCGCTAAAATATCCCTAAACTTTGAGATCTTTCTGGACAAGCATGAGGATTAGTTTTCAGCATTACAACAGGGATCCTTGAAGTCAGCTAATTTTCCCCAAGTTAATACATGAGATAAGCCTGAAGTGCTAGAGATAAATTGATAAGGAAGGTCTAAGTGTGTAGAGGACTCACACCACGGACCATCTAAGAGAGGGGCACTGTCTAAAGCCTACCAGACAAGTGATTGTCTGTGAATAGATACACACCATAGGGCCCTTTTTTTTGGAAATTTACAAGGCATTTTCTTATTTCAAGGTTTCCTTTAGTTGCTTCAGTAAAGAAACATTTTGACCACCAATTTTTCCCAAATCATTTGATCATGAAATCTTTTTATTTGGCAATTTGCTTGGGAAAGGAAGGGAGGTGATTGTTGATAGAAATAAGACCTATTGTTATTTTACAGAACACATTCTTCTGGATGGACCAAGGATGGAGGGAAGGAGGAGAGAGAGGGAGGAATAAAAGAAGGAAGGAAGGTAGGAAATGACACCGGAAAGAAAATGAATAAGGTCTATAATTTCTAATTTATGATTCCAAACCCAAGAACTCCCTGAAATCAAAGACTTTGTTTCTTTTTCTTTTTGTTTTTGTTTCTCCCAAGATTGATGCGTCTCATTAGGCAGCAAAACTTGACTAGAAGTGACATGAGGCTATGGTATTTATAATTTTCATTGATCCCTCTTAGTGAGAATATGCCTGTGTTTTGCTGCAGAAGTATCCCTGTTAGCTAAGATGATGATGGAGTTCGACCTTAGACTGATGGGGTGTCATATAATCTAGTGTCACTGCATTATGTTACCTTTTCCAAATCTGAAACACTGAATTTAGCTAATTCTGAATTTGAAGGGATTTTGGGAAGGGATGGTGGGTCTGCTTTGCATCCATGTTTTCTAGAGCCATCCACGCCAGGTACATTTACTTCCTTGCCTATGAAGTGGAGAGAGGCCCTCCCAGGTTTGTTTTGGTGGTTAAATATGATAACACATGCTGGAAATCCAACACACTTCTGGACACAGTGTGTGTTTCGAAATGTCTGCTGGTCTCTTCCCACTTTCTGCTGGCCTCTCCCCACCAGGCCCACCTGGTCCGCATCCATGCTCAGGGGTTCCTGAGCTTTACCTGCCTCAGAGAGCAGTGAGCAAAGCCAAGGTCATGACTCTATTTGTTCCTTCTCCTGTGGAAACCCTGACATAATTACCACATATGTCACTTCTGCCCTAACAAGCTATGCCTAGGCTTGTTTTTGTTTTGCTTCATACAGCTTTAATGGCTTCATCTGTGTAAAACATACTGTTTTAAATTAAAAAATTAAAAATTCAGAGGCAGATCTTCTGACAAGACAGTGGCACCCTCCGTTGGCGGCCGTAGCGTGGGAACGCTTGACCATGTCAGGGGCTGTGCCTACGACTACCGCATGCTTACAAATGTGATGAATCTGAGTCTGCAGCTGTAGGTCCTGTTACATGATGTACACATGCACACAAATATACAGAGAATACATCATTTGGGAAGCTGCGCAAAAACTGGTAACATTATTTGCTGTGTGGCAGAAAATTACATGGATGTGACAGGGGAAGGGGGGAAACTTTTCACTGAATACTGTTTATATACTTCTAATTTTGAACCACAAAAATGAGAAATCTACTCAAGAAGGAAATTATTTCCTGAACCTTTTCTCTTCCTGTGACAACAATTTACTCACTAGAGTCACCATTTGGGCTGGGACATTGGTTCTTAAACATATAGGGAATTACAGTTTCTTTTAAAGATCTGCTGAAATCGATGGAACCTCTCCTCAGAAGGATGTACTCTCGTGGGGACACACACACACACACACACACACACACACACACACACACACTTTTATATTCAATTTCAGGGCATTCTTCAGTTCAGTTACGAACTCCAGGTTCCTAACTCCTGTAAAAAAAAAAAAAAAAAAGGTAAACAGTAAAGGGCAAATGAGGGGACTTTATTTCTCACATCATTCCCTCTTAGAAATTTACATAATTGGCCACTTCCTACAATATATATCTCATTGTTCTTTGTTTTAGACCATCTCACCCTTCTTTGTAACTAATTTTCTTCTTTTTCTCCTTTAAAAAGAAGGCTTCAAAAAGTAGACTAATTATGTGATTACACTTTTTAAGACTTCCCTAAATTTCCTATTTCTTCTTGGGAATTGATTTCCCCTGACACGCTTTCAGAAACACACTTTGCTCACCCCTGGGACTTACTTCTGAATAACTACTCTTTTTCTTGTCCTTGAACTGACTTAGTATAAGCCTTGTGTTCCTCTTTCTTTTGCTATTAGTATCGTTTCTGGAATCATTTGGAAAGAATTTTCTTAATATGAGGCTTCAAGAACCAGCATTTAAGTTTCTCGCACCTTTTCTCTTTTTCAAACTGTAGAGTATTAATTTCAGAGACTCTTCATTCTCATCATCTGAGTAGAATCCCATGTGCAATAGAAGGAAACTAGCACAGAACCAGCACACAGCAGGTGCTCAGTAAACGGCAGTGTCTTTCCTTTCCCCAGGATTGACTGCAGCTCAGCCCCAGTTGTCTGCAGGTGCTGTCTTCCTCTTTTCCTGAGACTGGTGTGTTCAGGCCATGCTGGTGACTGTACCAGGGAGACAGAATCTGAAGCGCATAGCCTCACATTCAGGAGAGTTACTCTGACTGCTTCACTACACTGGTTCCAGCTTCAATCTGGCCCTCCAGCCGGACCTCCCCTTCAGCATCTCCCTAGATGCTGGGAACATTGCCCAGTGATGACTCTCAGCTGAGTCCCACCCCCAGAATTGCACTTGGCTGAAGGGAACCCCCTCCGCCAAGGCTAGGACACTTCCCCGTGGGCAGTGCCCATCCAATGACTGGTCAGTGCAGGAGGAGCAATACAGAGGACTGGCCCCTTCCATGGTTCAGGGTTCAGGGTAACTTGGAAGGGCTGTCTGAGCTCAGAGCTCTTTGTGGGATGGGCTGAGGCTGCTGTTGCAACTTCATGACATCCTGATGCCTCCCTCTGCCCACCCAGCTTCCCTCACTCCTTCTGTGATGCTGTCCCAAGAGCCCTCTGCAAAAATCTACCTGCACCTAATTCACTATCTCAGTCTCTTTCCTGGGGAACCTAGGACTCAAAAACTCTCAGACATTGAGTCATTCTAGAAAACTGTGCTTTTATGATAGCTGATGGTGCAATGAACATCATTTAAAAAAATTTTTATTTATTTTTGGCTGCATTGGGTCTTCATTGCTGCGCACGGGCTTTCTCTAGTTGCAGCGAGTGGGGGCTACTCTTCGTTGCAGTGCGCGTGCTTCTCATTGCAGTGGCTTCTCTTGTTGCGGAGCACGGGCCCTAGGCATGTGGGCTTCAGTAGTTGCAGCACGCAGGATCAGTAGTTGTGGCTCACAGGCTCTAGAGCACAGGCTCAGTAGTTGTGGCACACGGGCTTAGTTGCTCCACGGCATGTGGGATCTTCCCGGACCAGGGCTCGAACCCGTGCCCCGCGTTGGCAGGTGGATTCTCAACCACTGCGCCACCAGGGAAGCCCCATCATTTGTTTTTATCAGCACAGCATCCTTACCTCCTTCTCTGCCGATCAACCTCCGGATTTCCTCTGGCTGTGGGGAGAGCCCTCCTCTGAGCGGGTGCTGCCTCCCCAGCCCAGAGTATCGGTGTGTGACTGAGTCCTGGCCAATCAGAGCGCTGTGTTGCTGTGGCCACAGTGATTGGCTGAGGGATGGCCAGGACTCAAGCTGGACCAGTAAGAACCCTCCCCAGGATTCACGCTTCAACCATTGAGACAAAGAAGCTCTCTTTGTCCTGGAATGCTAACTGATGGATGGAAGAAAATTTCAGAGGAAAGTGGGATGAAAAGATGGAGAACTTTCGATGACATCATTTGACCACTTGAATCCAGCTGGTTCCGAACCCAGGTCAACTATGAATTTCACTTGGGAAGTGAATGCATTCGCTCTTTGTTTAAGTTAGTTTGATGGGTTTCTCTTATTTGAGGCCAAAAGAGTCCTTCTTGATACAGAGGTTTGCCTTTTAGCTGCCCTCGATTAATAATAATAACAACCCTAATGAACATTTGGAATTAGAAATTTTCTAAGATGTATCCTTTCTTGCTTCTTGACGGGGCCTCCAGAACATGACTTTTCCCTGAATGGCTCTGGGACATTCCTTATCATACAGGCAGGCATTTGACCCTGAGGCCCACAGGGCTACCCCGGGCTCCTGCTTCTGTGTCAGGTAGACAGTGTCTAGGGCTCATTGAGTTCTACATTGAATTAAAAATCTTTCCCATTGTTGCCAGGCTGTTACTCTTTGGTATTTCTCTCTGCTGTCAACTTTAATTGCTTCTAGCAATCCCTCTTCTTCTCTTTAATTGCCACTCTGATTTAGAAATCTGGTCTCTGAGTTCATCTGAATTGTGTGTAAAGTAAGTGAACATAGGTTTTGAGCAGTCTTGCAGTCTCCCCTATGCCTAAAGTGCATACGTTTTTGGTACATGGACACTGGATATTAAATATAGCCATTCAATTGCATTTTATGATTTTATACTTGTCATGATACATGTTCTCAATCAGGAAATGTATGGGCTAGGAGAGCTCCGTCTCAGCAAGATGTGATACAGTCATCCATGCAACCAGCAAATTTGGATTTATACAGTAGTCTCCATCTGGCGTATTGTTCTATCTTGAAAATAATGTTCTCAGATGAATTCATTCTACATGAATCAGTGACTTTTTTGAGTCAAGAAAATTAGATTGAAGCCTAGGGTAGATGGGCCCATGCAGACACTCGTTAGTTTCTACGAACCCAAACTGGTGTTTATGCCAAGTGATTCCTCACTTCTGTTGGTATATCTTGTGCTATCCTAGTTCCCAATCTTCCTGGATAATCTGTACATGAATATGTCTAGAGATCAAAGTGGAATTCCCAGCACTGGTTTGATTCCTCTGCTTGAGTCTAATTGTTTTTGTCTCATGAACTTGACTTAGAGCAGCCAGAATTCGATGCTTGACTTCTTCTGCTAGCACCAAGGACAGAGTCTGGGAACCTGTAAGTAGAAAGAGGCACGTAGACTGGGAAAGGAGAAATTTACTTCCGTGTTCCCCTTTGTTTGTAAAGCCAAGAGCAGATATAGAAGGGAGGAAACTATTCCCAAGAAGGGAGGAAATCTGACAGTCCCGGAGAGTCAAACATCATCAATTAGTATGAATACAATATGCATTATTTTTGAACAAAGAGAACTGCTTTTGCCAATCATTTCAGCTCCTCTTTATCACTTCCGAGTGTGTTTATTTTGACAGCTTTTTATTTACTCTCTTTTTTTTTTCCAGTGGTATATCAGAAATATGGCCCCATCTGGAGACAGTGAATAACTTTATGTTTTCCGTGGCCCTTCCAATCAGGAGTAACTACAGCTGCCGGGGGAGCACTGAAAAAATGTCAATTAGCTATAAAAGTTTCACAAACAAGCATTATGTCTTCCTCTTACGAGTCCCTGGGTACAGCTCAAAATGGAGCAATAATGTCCATAGTTTAAAATGGCTGTTAGGGGCCCCAGCATCTTTTTTTTCCATTAACAATTGCTTGGCACTGGCGCTGGAGTCTCTGCCTGTGTATGGTGGAGCCCAGGCAACTGCAGAGTTATGTGTGTTAAAAATAATCACAGCTCCCATCACATTTATGGCACGGAGATGGGCACTGGGTCCCTCTATGTGCAAACCACGTGGCCAGGTTCATTCCTCCAGGGAGCCGGGACTGGAGCCATCCCCCCTGGCTCTCCAAGCACCAGCTGCTTGTTTCCTACTCGTGTCTGAAAATCACATCAGGGTCACTCCGCTCCGAGGAGGAATTAGAGAGCAGTCTGCTTCCTGCTGTCACTCTTTGTGATTGTCCAGGACCCAACCCACGTGGCTTTTATTTACAGACAAGCGCTCTGTCCTCCAGGCTAGAAAGGCAAGGAAAGTCTCTTTTCCACAAGTAAAACCAGGCAGGTACGGCCAGTGGATGTGACCTGTCTTGACGTGTAAAGTGTAATAAAATCTTATTTATAAAAACAGGCAGCCGGCCCAAGCACTGTAGTTTGCTAAGTATATTTTTAAAAAAATATTGCACTGAAATATTATTTCTCTTGGTTATTGAAGTTTTAGGTGCCCCCTTAAATCTTTTTTCTGTTTTCAATTTACTTGTTTTCTTTTTGTCTGCATTGGGTCTTCGTTGCTGCGCGTGGGCTTTCTTTAGTTGCGGCGAGAGGGGGCTACTCTTCGTTGCGGTACGTGGGCTTCTCATTGCGGTGGCTTCTCTTGCTGTGGATTGTGGGCTCTAGGCATGCAGGCTTCAGTAGTTGTGGCACGTGGGCTCAGTAGTTGTGGCTCGAGGGCTCTAGAGCGCAGGCTCAGTAGTTCTGGCACACGGGCTTAGTTGCTCTGCGGCATGTGGGATCTTCCCAGACCAGGGCTCGAACCCGTGTCCCCTGCATCGGCAGGCGGATTCTTAACCACCAGGGAAGCCCAAGCCCCCTTAAATCTTGCACCTGGGGCCGGTGCCTCCCTCTCCTCACCCTACTCCCAGCGTGGCCTTCAGCCAGTGAGGAAGTGGATGGGGTCTTGCCCAAGGGCTCAGCTGTGTGTTCCAGGGAAATGACTGTCCCATTTAGCAGAGTCGGGGCAGAAGGATTCAGCAGTGCCTGCTGTGGAGGTGACGTCCGGAAAGAGCACGCATACAGACCTCGGTTCCAGCTCCTGCTCTGCAGCCATGTGACCTTCAGCAAGTCATCCAGTTTCTCGGAGCCCCAGGCTCCCCGTCTCCAAAGCTGAAACAATAATATCGACCTCAGAGTGTGGGCTGTAAAGATTAAATGAGATAAAGTATGTCACGTGGCTGGCCTCGGTAAGTGGCACTTTAACAAATGTTTGCAGAGTGAACAGAATGCACAGACCGTTGGTTGAAGGCCGGGAGGATTTGATCTCATCAGATTGCCTTCCAATCAGCGGGACCTTTTTTGTCGTGTTCGCTTGCTAGGTCAGGTTTGCGTGATTTCTGCACGTGTTTATGTTCTGTGCTCGACCCGAGGGTAAGGTTAACGTATGAATTGCTTCTGTGTCCCCCATTATGCTTTGTACATAGGAAGCATCTGATAAGTATTTGTTGCGTGCGTGGAAAGAGGAGGTTATTGATAATTATATGGATGGATATAGAGCCAGGGAGTGTGGTTTTATCCCCCTGCTGCATGGATGACTTGAGCTTCCACACGGTCAGCCTCAGGACCCTTAGGAGGCTCAGACCCAAAGAAGGCGGGTCCGAGCACCTTGAAGTTTTCTGTGACCCCTGTGATTCCTAAGTGGAGGGTCATACGCAGATTGCTGCCTGGGTACTTTGCCATCCCTCTCCACTGGGGGCAGCAAGGAGACGATAGTTTAGTGCTTTCGCTGTGTTTCCAGGATTGGCCCACAGAGTTTGAATGAATTCCTAAATGCTCAAAAGTCAGAAAGTTCACAGTCATGGGGAAAGATGATGCTGGGGGCTTTTGGCGGAAACACATGTCCAAAGGCTATAAGACAGGTGATCATGTGTTTTATTATTCGAGTTGGGGTAATTTTGCAAGTGAAAGGGGATGCTTTTAATAATTATGCTGGAATAAAAGACCCTGATCCAGGCTGTCCTGGGCAAAGCAGGACACATATTCACCCTACTTCCAAGGCAGTTCTGCAAAGTGCCTCCTGTTCAGTCTTGGAAAAATCAAGGCATCTGTGCCTCTGCCCCGTAGGCAGCCGCATGCCTGCCCTTTGCAGCCACTGCTGTCCCGTGGGTGACGGGATGATTGTGCCTCCTTTGCCTGGCTGTGCCTCTCTTTATCCGGAAGCCTGGGGTCCCTGAGAGCTGGGCTGCTCATCTACGGCCATATCCTGGCTCTCCTGCTGCACTGGGCTCTCTGTTTGGGAGACTGAAGTTTTCCAGGAACCTGAAAAACAGAATCAGAAGTAGAGAGACCAAGCCAAGGCAGGATGCCAGTGAGGTGAACGGTGTGGGCTGCTCAGTTGTCTTTGAGATAAATGACTGATGTTAACACCGGGAAGGATTGTAGATCATCTAGTTTAATATCTCACTAATATCCTCTTTCTCACCCCAATTTACTGTGGAGGAGACTAAAATCAGAAGAGTAAAATAAGGCAAGCAAGTTTATTCATTCCTTCAAATTGATGTCGCTAGCCCACACCTCCTCCGTGGATTCTAGCCTAGAATGTCCCCCGGCTTCCCCAATGTCTCCACTAACAGAAATCCCACAGTCAACATGTCCAGCAGGACCTGCGATCCATCCACACACCCGACCCCCTCCATACGCCCCCAACCTCAGCAAGGCAAGTCCTCCCTCCCAGGTGCTCAGACTCCAGATCTTGGAGTTACTCGTGACTCCTTACGTCTTTGCCTTCTTTCACACATCATGTGGAATCTGTTAGAAAATGCCATCCAGAGTCTAACCGCTTCTCACCACCTGTTCCAAGCCCCAATTCTTTCTTACCTGGGTTATTATTGCCTTCTAACTGCTTCTACTCCTACCTTTCCACAGTCCTTCGTTCACTGAATTGAATAGTCAAATCAACCCCTTTAAAGCCTAAGTTGGCCCTGTCACTCCTCTGCTCAAAATCCCCTAGTTTCCCATCTCACTCAGAGAAAAATCCGAAATCCGTACTCTGCCCTGCAAAGCCCTATACAAACTGCACCTACCCCACTATTTGTTCAATCTCATCTTCTGAAAGGAGCTCCCTCGTTCACATGGCTACAGTCAGTCTGGCCTCCTTGCTGTTCCTCAAATGAACCAGGCATGCCCCGGCCTTGGGGCCTTTGCACTGGCTGTTTCCTGTGTCTAGAGCATTCCTCCCTCAGGTCCACTTGGCTAAATCCCTCTCTGCCTTCAAGTCTGTGCTCAAATATCAGCTTCTATTAAAACTGCTACTCTTTGTGCCCTTTTCCTGTTATGTTTCTGCATAGCATCTATTGCCTTCTCATATACTCTATATTTTACTTATTTCTGTTTATTGTTTGTCTCCTCTGAGTGGAATGCAGCAACCTAAAGGTAGGAATTTATGTGTCTTGTCCCGGCTGTGACCTCAGAGCAAGTACCTGGCACAAAGTAAGAATTTGATACATACTTGCTGAATGAATGAAATTGTCAGCTTTCGCTAAACTGTACCATTGGCCAGGGGCCTACTAAGTGTATCAAGATGATCTCAGCAAAATCCTTTCTCTTAAAGTGGCCCCGAGTCCTTGGGTTGGAGGCACAGCCAACCGTGGTGTGATGTGGTCACGATACAGCCCGTGGGGTTCTTGTTCTACCATGCGGGCTAGAGGGATCAAAGCAAGTGATGTTTCCCCAGAGCAGGCCATGCTGGGGCTAGATCTTCACAAGTGCGTGGAATTTTACCAGATGGTGGAGCAGGATGGCAGAGCTGCCCCTCACGTCCTAGTAGGTTTTCACTCTGTGTACTGCTGAGGGGTCAGGCTCGGTCCTAAGGAAATACAGAGAAGTTTTTTGTGACAACCATGTTGCCCGGACGGCACGTCCTTCTCAACAGACAGAAGGATGTGGCATCCCAGGACATTCAAGTCACCCAGGTGATCCAGTCTGCTCACCTGCTGGTAAATGAAAAACAATTTCCCTTGACAGCAACCTGGGCAGGTGACCTTGTGGCCCTGTGGCCACTGTGCTGAGCACCGTCTATGGGAATTGCAGGATGGGGTGTGTCGGTGCCCTGTTTCCTGGACTCTCAGGAAGCCTAGGCATGGAAAGGGTCCTTGGTTTGTCATTTCTTAGGATAATCTCCTTTAAGTCAAAGAATTGTCTATGGTGGAGTTCAGCTGTTTTGGCTAAGTCCAGAAGCCCTCTGGGGAAGAAAAGGACAGCCAGATATTTGACATTTGTTAACTACATCTGTGACATAACTGAGAGAGAGAGAGAGAGAGAAGGCATTGGGCAGGTGCTACTTTTTGGCTTGGGGACCTCTGGGATCATAAGATTGTGCTCAATTCCACCGTTGTCTGCCCTGGTAGGCTGGACAGTTCTGGTGGTAATAAGAGTATATCGGATAACTATTTCTGTGTAACAAATCACTCCTACACTTAGTGGCCTCAGACAGTAATTTACAACTTCTCACAATTCTGTCAGTGGCCTGGAACTGTCCTCTGCCAGTTTGTCTGCGATCACTCATGAGACTGCATCCAGCTGGAGGGGCATGTTGGCTGGGGCCGGGCCCAGCTGGGATGACTGCCTAGGATAACTAGAACTTCCTGCTATGTGGTCTTTGATCCCAGTTTCTTCACAGGAGGAGTCTTCCTGGCTTGATGGGCTCAGGGCAACATCCCAGAGGGTAAGCCCCAATGTTTAGCCCTTATCAAGTGCTTACATCCCGTTGACTTGGCCAAAGTGAGTCCCATGGGCAAGCCCAGAGTCAGTGTGGGAGGAGGTGTGACACTGGGAGGTGTGAACATTGGGCCATGGCTGTCACCGTCTTGCACAGGAGAGAAGGGATCACCAACCAGACCTCCTTAGCCCAGGTCCTCTGTGTCTCCTCCTTTACCTTTTGACTTCTACGTGGCTCCTGCCTGCCATCCTGGGTGTGCTCTGACCACGGCTGCTGGACACTGGACCCAGGTAGCACATCCTTAGCGCACTGCCCTCGGTGAAGTTTGGGGAAGGCAGGCCCTACTTCCAGCTCTGATTCTGACCTTGAGCATCTGGACCAGTTCTGTGTCACGCACACACCCCTTCCCTCTTCCCTGGTGTCAGAGATAACAGTGCCCCCATGGAAATGAAACCCCCACTAGAGTTTGCTTCAGACATGTATGGGCTCAGTGCCTAACAGGACAACACCCTTCCATTTTCATTTTTCCTCCTCCTGTTATTCGTGCCCTTGTGTAATCCCCCTCACTTGAGTGGGAGCCAGCCTTACTGGCTCGCTTCTAACAAACAGAGTATGGCAAGCAATGTAGTCACTTCTGAGAGTAGGTTATAAAAAGGCTGTGGCTTCCGTCATGGGTGATTTCTCACTCTCTCTCTCGGGTCACAAACTGTGGGAGGACCGAGCTGCCAGCTTGTGAGGCAGCCCTGTGCAAAGGCCTCCATGGGTGAGCCTAGAAGCTGAGGTCACATGAGTGTGTGAGCTCAGGGCCTGAGCCCCCCAAGCCAACCCTTGTGATAACACAGCCCTGGCTGATACCCAGAGTGCAGACTCATGAGAAATCCCAAGGCAGGACCACACAGCCAAGATGCTTCTGGATTCCTGACCCACAGGAACTGGGCGATTGTACATGTGTATGGTTTCCAGCTCTTGTGTTTGGGGTAATTTGTTACACAGCAATGGGTAGCTAATACACAATCTCATCCCCACATTGGGCCACAGCCTCTATAAAGTGTTCAGATCCCAGGGGAGTCGAGCTGGTACAAGACTAGCAGAGACAAGAAAGAGGAGCCACAGGGAGGGCATGGGGGATCTGGAAGCTCTCTTTGGCCCCCTTGAGCCACCTGCCCCTACTTTCCTGCCCTGGGGTGTCATGATCTTTTGGAGCAATCAGCCAAGCAGAAAACAGTCCTCTCCAGGTTAAAGTGGTAGCAACAAGTAACTTAACACTTTCTTTTGTTTGGATTAGTAGCAAAGACATTGACTAGTCTCTTGCTGAGAGGAGGAAGGTTTAACCCGTCTAAATTAAATCTCTTTGGCATCGTTGGTTCCGACAGTCTCCTTACTCTGCTCCAGATGCTCTATACATTTCTGTTGTTGTTGTTCAGGGGTGGGAGGAGAAGCAAAAATGAATTCTCTTTTCTTGGGTAGAAGGACCGGTCTCCTCTCCCTCCCCAGCATGATTATTGCAGCGGCTGAGAGCTGCTGAGAGAAGCAATGGACCTGCCCAAATTAACACCTGACTTGGGTGAGCACCGAAGCAGAAACCGTCCCCCTTTTTAACACTGTGGCTCAGCCAGGCGGGCCAAGCCCTTTAATCGTCATCGATTATCTCATTCGGCCTGACTCCTGGGAAATCTTGGGTGAAAGCAAATTGAATTGGATATTTGCTGCCGCTCTTGTAAAAGGGGCCCCGCTTAGATTAATTTCAGTCGTGATGGCAGCCCAGAAAACAAGGCCCGGACTAGCGTGGCCAAGGGGGCTGTCTGGCCCCTTGAGAAGATGCAGCTCTTGTAAGCTGATGAATGGGAGGGCTGGCTTTGGAGCCAAGCGCGATCTTTTAACCTAGAGGATTAGTAGCGGAGGGGAGGCTCCTTTGCACAGGAGCTCGCCTGGCTGGCACATGGAAGAGGCTGGTTGTTAAGGAAGATTAATTAAATAAAGCCCAGGCGGCATTGTTCCTGGGTGTCCTAGGCCCCCTAAGGAGAGAGGGCTTCCCTAGGACTCTTGAGGGCAGGATCTTAGGAATAGAGGGAAAAGAAGCCCTTTTGTGGACTGTGGTGATTCTAAGAAAGCCCTAGCCCTTAACGGGGGAAGATGAATAGGCAAAAGTTAAAAAGGCCAAGGGTTTATTTAATGAGAGAGGAGGATTTGGGGGCTGGCAAGTCCTGCTGGAGGCCCAAGGGCACAGCTGAGAGAGAGAGAACACAGCACTCAAACCTGAGGCCTGGGCCACCTGCCCCCTCACACACACTGATAGGAAGTGGGGTCCTTCCACCCCGAGGAGAGGAGGTCCCAAAGGATGGAGAGAATCCCCGAAAGACTGGGTGACAGACATAGTGCCAACTAGAGAAAGCCGATGGCGTGAGGTCAGCATTTAGGCATCAACCTGGCTGGCAGATGGAGCACGTGGGCTTCACAACGGAGAGTAACCGGGACCTCCGGCTGTGAACCTGGTGAGGCCATTTTGGGGAAAATGTTATGGGCAAAATTCAGGGCAAAATTACAATAATAATAATAACAACACTAACATATTATTTATCAAGTATCTTCTATGTGTCAAGTCAAGATATATATATATATATATATATATATATATATATATATATATATATATATATATATATATATAAATAATGATCCAGAAAGAAGTATTATTATTTGTGGTGAAAAATGATGCTGCACCCAGATCACCTTGGGTCCCTTTCACCCTTTTTTAAAAATTGAAATATAGATGATTTACAATATCGTGTAAGTTTCAGGTGTACAGCACAGTGATTCAGTTATACATCTATATATGTGTGTATATATATATATATTCTTTTTCAGATTCTTTTCCCTTATAGATTATTACATAATACTGTGTATTACATAATACTGGGTATAGTTCCCTGTGCTATAGAGTAGGTCCTTGTTGGTTATCTATTTTTTATATAATACTGTGTATCTGTTAACCCCACACTCCTAGTTTATCCCGCCCCTCTTTTCCCCTTTGGTAACCATAAGTTTGTTTGCTGGCTTTTCACGTGTTTTGTGTTTTGTGCACCCCAGGCTTGGGTGCGCTCTTGCTTCCAATGCTGAGCACATGAGGCTGTTTTTTCATAGGATTTCTCTTGCGCTGGTGGAGCTTGCTTTGCAGAGATGAAAGTGCCCCAGAATTTACATCCACCCTCCTTCCCACCGCCCTTAACCAGAGGCCGATGGGTGCAGAGATATGAAAGCACCTCTGGGTGGAGCTAACACTGAGGCATCATTTACAGCCCAGGGTGCCCCTCCTGGATTAGGCTGAAGCTACCCTCTGCAGGACTTTGGCCTGAAATTACTCTCCTGCTTGGCTTCCTCTATTCTCTTCTGCTCCCCCTACTCAATTTCCAGTTTCTCCTGGGTGCACTTCCTTAATCCTACGCATCCTCATCCTGGGATACGCTTTTGGGGAACCTAACTTAAGACATTATTCCCGATTTGTAGGATAGAAAACTGAAGCTTACAGTGAGATGAAGTCATTCGCTTGCCCAGGGTCACTCAGGTAAATGGCTGAGCTGGGATTTACAACCAGTCCGATCTGACTCCAGAGTCCGTGTTCTTTACATCACATGCAGAACCCACTTCCAAAGGGGAAGGCTTTGTGTATGGAAAATTGGGAGGAAAGCTCATGATCATTGCCATTCTTTGGTTCCCTTTTAGGTGTGCTTCTTGCCCTTGGGATCAAGAGTTGGTCAAATTCAAGACACCTTCAGCAGCAACTGTTGGGAAGAATGCAATTGACTTGTCAGGATTTCTTAGTAGGTGCATTTCATTTAGTTTTTGCTAAAATTTGACCCCAAGAGTCAATGGGCTTACCCAAGTAGAATGACCCCAAAAGACACCATCCTTGTAGGTAGATGTGTAGCTTCTTCTATGCCCAAATTATTTCCTGTGCCAACATGGTACTGGCATGTGGGCTACATCATCATGGGGCATGATTGGTTTGTGTTTATTTCCTTTGAAAGCTAGAGTCAGGCCACCACTGTCATGATCCTGTCATTGTTATCTGCCTGCAAAGGAACTGGTTGGACCCAAAGGTAGATAAACTTTGGGCACCTGATAGAACTCAAGCACTGGCCTTAGGTGTCCAATAAATTACCCAGCATTGGAGAGGGGAGAAGAGTGACGGCCAAAAGATGGGCAGATGCTAGAGACAGGGATGGCTTTGGATTCAGAAAAACCTGGATTGAAATTCTGGCTCATGAATTCGATGTGTACCTTCAGACAAGTTACTTAACCCATCTAAGCCTCACATCTTCATTTGCAAAATGGGAATTCAATTGTCCCTGATTTATAGAATTGCTGACTTTTTTTTTTAAGAATTGCTGTGACTTTTGAATGAAATAGTGCTCGCAAAATTTGGCAAATAGTAAGTAAGTATTTGATAATGGTCCGTGTGTTTCAATAGCTTAATTACAAATAGTTTTTGCTTATGTTAAGCAAGAGAGAAAAGGCAGGAGACTGCAGAAAATGTAGCTGGCATGTCAACGTGTATCAGCGCATACTTGAATTCTAGCAAGCTGCCTGCTCGCTAAACAGTTCTTGTCTTGCGCCTCTAATCAGGACGGGATCAAGGGAAGATATGTGTATATCAAGCACCGCTCTCTCTCAGGACCCGTGTTTTCTGCAACTTGCTCAGTGATGACAGCACAAAATACGGAACCCATGTCTATGAATTTTTATGTTCTGGTGGGGCTCTGTCACCTTCAGACTCACAGACAAATACTTAACATTTAGGCAGGAATTGCTTGGCTACTGGTTTGAGGGCCACTCAGATTCATTTTCTTCATGTGTCCAACTGGCCTTTTCTTCTAGGTAACAATGGCTTTTGGTTGTAATCTTGATCAGGGGTCTCACAAGGTTCAGATTCAAGGTGTGTCTCCTGGAAATGTGCCTGCATCACTAGAACTGCAGTAATACTGCCCCCCCAAAACACCCAAACTTCAATCAGTTACAACAACAGAGATTTATTTTCTTGCTTGTGTGACTTCCGGTCAGATGGATGGCTCTGCTTCTAGCTGTGGGTTGGGTTCAAGTCTGCTTGTGTGTCTTCATTCTGGGGCCCAGACTCCAGAGGTGGAGGCCCCGTGGGCATCCTCTGTTCACAGTGGTCCCAGGCCCAACCGGGCAGCACATGCAAAGCCTCTGCTCGGGTGACGTTGGCCAAAGTGAGCATCAGGCCAAACCCAACACCAAGCAGGTGGGGGAATGTACTCTGTCTAGCACAGTGGGAGGCTTTCCAGAGTCACGTGATAAAGCGTGTGGATGTAGAATTGAATAGTGGGAGGGAGGTGAAGGAGTGTCACAACAATCAGATGTACCACATAGAATAATGAGGCTTCACACTGGACCCAGAACTAGGACAAAAGACAGAGACCACCAAAGAGAGATCAGAGTATTAGGACTGGTGCTCTGAGCATCAGTTATGCACGGGACATGGAAATTACCCCAAAGGACACTCGTAGGTCTCTCTCCTCTACCCTGACTTGCCAATGATTGTAAGTAAACTGATAAAAATAGAAGCTCACGTGTATGTATCTGGAATTAATGATACCTCTAGGTAGATAATCACTATCGTGGCTGAATGTCGGGGGGTGACCTCCCAGATTCTTGTGTGACTAGAATTTCCAGATAAAGTCACAATTTTGTGAGCCCTGTAGGATTTCTCATGCAGGCTTTTGCTTGTTTTTGTCACTTGAATGATCCAAAAGTGGCTCTTGTAGCTAAGCAAAGCGTTCCTGTAATTACGTATTGCTGAGTTGAGTCGTATGCATTTTTTGAAAAATTAAACCAGTAGAGGGCGTGTCCCAGACTCCAGTGCTCTTGGCTAAGGAGGAAGGAGTTGGGGGTTGACTGCAGTCAAGGTCTTGTCATCCATCCTAACCTCCTTTCCCAGTAGCTGTGAGAGGCAGTCAATGTAAACTGTGGTCTTAGGGGAGAACCACTCCCCTCCCCTAAGGATTGAGCTAAGTGGGCCAGGGTAGAATCTCTAAAAGGCCCTGGATTTCTTATCCCACATGCTGGATAGTGCAATAGTTGTCAAAAGCAATAGTTGTGTTTACATTGCCCCCATCACTTACTGAGCGTCTGTGCAGGTCCATGATGGACTCCTTTCAGGACTTGGAAATGCTGACTCTGCTGGACTGCCAGGAACAGGGACAGAAGTAAAACAGGCCTTGACAAAATTGATCTGGGTCCTGCTGCTGAAAAATGCAACCTAAAGTGGCCCAAGCCCGCACTGGGAGTGCAGTCCCCCGGATCCCAAGCTCCTCCTACCTGAAGTCAATCACTGGCTGTCCATGGCTGACTCTGGCCACATTTGATTTAGCTGCTGAGAGCCTGGCATCATTTCCTTCTCGGTGCAGCAAGCCCACTCTGGTCCCCTATATTCTCCTGTCCTCACCCATGCCTCAACTCCCTCTGGCCCACTTGATGGACGGCTGCTGTCTGACTGGCCCTGCAGTGAGGTAAGCCCACAGCCACCCTGAGCCTCATCATCCTCCATCATCAAGTGTGAATGAGGCCATTTCACAGGATTGTGGTGAAAATCCAAGCCAGCAATGTGAATAACATGCCCAGAGTGGGGTGAGCACTTCTTTTTTTTTTTTGCAGTACGCGGGTCTCTCACTGCTGTGGCCTCTCCCGTTGTGGAGCACAGGCTCAGCGGCCATGGCTCACGGGCCCAGCCGCTCCGCGGCATGTGGGATCTTCCTGGACCAGGGCACAAACCCGTGTCCCCTGCATCGGCAGGTGGACTCTCAACCACTGCGCCACCAGGGAAGCCTGAGCACTTCTTGAACTCAATTCATTTCTCTTTCTTTTCCTTCCTTTTTTCTTGCTTTCCCTTTTCTTCTGTCCCATTTCTCATTCCTCTCCCTCTTTTTTTCTCTTTCTTTTCGTGATTCTTTGATATTTGTTTCATCTCCTCGGTAAACTTTAAAAGGGTTTTTTTTAGTCAGTTGGAGCTCCGGGTTGCTCTGGCTTATCCTGAAGGGAAAGTTGTTTTAAACGTGTCTTCCAGTCCCCTGCAATTTCTGGGGTGAAGGAAACATAACTAAAAGGCACAGGAGTGACTCAGTACCAGGTTAGTCACACCCTGAGTCAAGATGAGGTTCGTTGCTCTACTCTGGATCCAGAAAGTGGTTGAAGTTGATGGTCAAGCATCTCACCTGGGGGATCTTACAGGGAGTGAAATTATACTGCCTCACCATGAGGATAGAAAGTAAAAGAAAATATAATTCCAGTTCCTTAAGACCCACCTAAACAGGTGGGTAATAGGTACACAATGCAGGAATGAAATAGCCAAAGGAGAGTTATCAGCGACTTCTGGAACTCAAAGTGCGTAGAGGGACAAACTCTTCTAACTGCTTTCTTTTATAGTGAAGGAAACGGAGGCTTATTAGGCTAAGGGACTTGTTCAAGCACATAGGTATTTGATGCCAAGGACCTTTGCACTACGTACCCAGTTTTCATTCCTCATGCTGCAACCCCATTGACTACAAGGGTTGAGAAGGTTTTCAGTGTCTGCATGTTGAATAACAAGAATCAAACCAGAGATTATTAGGGGACAGATGTTATGTAATCGTTGAGGAGATTATTGAGTACCAGTGCTGACCTTGGTTGTGAAAAGAGACAAGAAGGCATTCCCGTAGAATTCACATAAGCCAGGAGAGGGGAGAATCTTCTCTGAGTTCGCTGAGATCTGGGGATAAGCCCCAATTTGGATACTTACCGACTGTAAACTTGAACATGCCATTTAATTTCCTTAAGTATTATTTTCCTCATTTGCAAAGTAAAGATAATTATTTCTGAACTGCCTGTTTTGAAAGCATATTGTGAGTTTCCAAATATAGATGATTTAGTCCAACAGAAACATCTGTACACCTACTATGTGTAGAGCCCATTTGGCCAGGCACCCAAGATTCAAAGATGAATATGGCAAGAACATGCTGCATGTGCTTAAATGATGGAACATTCTGTGTGCATAAGAGAGCAAATCATTATTATTGCTACCTTGGGGCTGCTCCCTTCTCCCTGGAAGCAGTGGCTAGAAAGACATCTGTCAGTGCCTCTATCACCCACACAGCTCAGACCTCTCAAATTTGTGGCTCTCAGTAGCTGCTGCAACACATAGAACATTATCCAATGGTCGTTATTTAAAACAGAAATTTCTTCTGCCTTTATATATATATATGAGTTCCAGGTATGACTCATGTATTCTTTTTTTTTGATTTGTAGAAATCTGCTTTCTTTTATTTTTTATTATTATTATTTTTTTTTTTTGGTTGCATTGTATCTTCATTGCTGTGTGCGGGCTTTTCTCTAGTTTCGGCGAGCAGGGGCTACTCTTTCGTTGCGGTTCACGGGCTTCTCATTGCGGTGGCTTCTCTTGCTGCGGAGCACGGGCTCTAGGCACGCGGGCTTCAGTAGTTGCGGCACGCAGGCTCAGTAGTTGTGGCTCGCTCACGGGCTCTAGAGCGCGGGCTCAGTAGTTGTGGCACACGGGCTTAGTTGCTCCGTGGCATGTGGGACCTTCCCGGACCAGGGCTTGAACCTGTGTCCCCTGCATTGGCAGGCGGATTCTTAACCACTGTGCCACCAAGGAAGTCCCTCATGTATTGTTCTTGACGAAGAATCAGGATCCAAGAAGGAAACGTGTAAGACAGAATATTAAGGAGCAAGGGCTGAATTTCTCAAGTTGCTTCATTCCCAACTTGCTTTAAGGTTCTGGGTGTCTCACTCAATTTTTCTGAGTTTGAATTTCCCCTGTCTACTCAGGGAAGAATCTTGCCCCGCCGGTTCCAGGAGTTTCTTGGGGAGTCAACGTGGCAATGGTAAGGAAGCAATTTTTTAAATGTATGAGTGCTAAAAAGGAAAACCTGCTGCCTATTTTTGGCCTTTACTCGGGGCATTTGGGAAACGAAGCATGAACCGGACAAAAATTCCTTTGCAAACTCACAGGTAACCAGATTTCCTGGAAAATACACAAATGGTATTCACCAGCAAAAAGATAAGGGAGAATCATTGTCTACGAGCTATTTTTAGCAGGATAAACCCAGTCTGTGCTAGTTGCCTATTGTAAATAAGCCTGAAATTTATGGGTTTATGGGCCACATCTCAGTGGAAAATGTCCCGTAACCTATGTCATTTATTTGCTAATTGCTGTGTCTTGCTCTTGCTTGTAAACTGAATCTCAGGTAAATTTGGCACTTGGTCTGATCCATGATTCATGTTGACTCTCATTTGCATGGTCTCTGTGTTATGTCAGGTGCCATCCTAGGTGAGGTATAGGAAGGCATAGGTATAAAGGTACAGGTGTAAAAAGGAGGTATTCCGTAACTGAAGTGGCACCTTTGTTCAAGCAACGTACAAGATGCGGGGCTGAACCACCACAATCAACACCCCCTCTCCCCCCGCCAGTGTAAATCTGAGTGGGAGCAGCCCTGACTCAGGAGGGAACTGTTGATAGTCTGGGATCTTTGTGAGGGGACGCTGCTTGGCTGTGTTTGGCTATTTCCGGTAAACTCTGAATCAGAAGTAAATGCGGTACTGGCGGTCATCAGTGGGTCTGGCTCAGTCTCATTTGTGTTCTCTTCAGGCTTTCACACAGATAAGGCATCATCACTGCATCATTTCTGAGGATGACTAAGGAGGCAACTGTAAAACCCAATCCAATCTTTAGGGTAAAGATTTTGTGTATGTGTGAGATCGAAGCAAATGATAAAGATGGACTCTGAAAAATGGTGTCTTAGCACATAGGCCTAGGGAGCTGGGTGAGAAAGGAAGTCCCCTGGGCTTTGCTGACTCAGTTATAATCAGAGAAGCAAGTTAGGGACAGCTCTTGGGAGGGTTTGTCATCACTTGGTCCACGCAGTGGGTGTGGTCACCGATGTCCACAGCCATAGATATTCCATGTGGTCACTCTGGTTTTTTATTCCTTTGTTTTATTTTATTTACTTATTTATTTAAATTTTATATTGGAGTGTAGTTGAGTAACAATGTTGTGTTACTTTCACGTGCACAGCAAATTGATTTAGTTATACATAGACATGTATCTATTCTCTTTCAAATTCTTTTCCCATTTAGGTTATTACAGAGTATTGAGCAGAGTTCCCTGTGCTATACAGTAGGTCCTTGTTGGTTATCTATTTTAGGTGTAGCGGTGTGTATATGTCAATTCCAATCTCCTGATTTATCCCTCCCTCCCATCCTTCCCCTCTGATATCCATAAGTTTGTTTCTATGTCTGTGAGTCTGTTTCTGTTTTGTAAATAAGTTCATTTGTATCATTTTTAAAGATTCTGCATAGAAGCGATATCATATGGTAATTGTCTTTCTCTGTCTGACTTACTTCACTTAGTATGATAATCTCCAGGTTCATCCATGTTGCTGCAAATGGCATTATTTCATGCTTTTTAATGGCTGAGTAATATTCCATGTTACCACATGGAATGTACCACATCTTCTTTATCCATTCCTCTGTCAATGGACATTTAGGTTGCTTCCATGTCTTAGCTATTGTAAATAGTGCTACAATGAACACTGGGGTGAATATATCTTTCCAAATTATGGTTTTCTCCAGACATATGCCCAGGAGTGGGATTACTCTATTTTTAGTATTTTAAGGAACTTCCATACCGTTCTCCATAGTGGCTGTACCAATTTACATTCCTACCAACATATGGTCACTCTTTATTGTTGGATTTTCCCCTCCCATGAGCCCCCACCAGCCCCCAGACCACTTATGGTCTCCTCTGGTGCCCATTAGGATGGAAGATCCTGCATTCTTGCCTTCCTCTTCCACTGTCATTATCTTTTTTTTAAATTTAATTAATTAATTTTAACTTTTTATTGGACTATAGTTGCTTTACAGCGTTGTGTTACATTCTGCTGTACGGCAAAGTGAATCAGCCACATGTATACATATATCCCCTCTTCCGTGGATTTCCTTCCCATTTAGGTCAGCACAGAGCATTGAGTAGAGTTCCTTGTGTTATACGGTCTGTTCTCATTAGTTATCTGTTTTATACATAGTAGTGTATACCTGTCATTCTCTTGACGTGTGTGTACAGCTCAAAGAGCCACAGGAATGAGGTGAGCTGGACTCCTCCCAACGGCTCTGGCTCTCTGCTCCCTTTTTTCACACATTGTCCATCACCATCTTGAAAGCCAAGAGACAGTGGCAAAGTCAGATGCAAGAGCTGGTTATTCTCTTTAGTCTAAGCAAAACTATTCTTTAGCGGAATTAATACAAAAAGGCAAGGAAGAAAAATTTTATCTTCTTGGAACCCTCAGAGGCTCATTTTTGCAAGGCCCAGACAGAGAGATAATTGGAGAGAACAGTTCTCTGCCTTGACTACAGAATTACCTCGGGTGCTTTAAAAAAATACTGTGCCTGGGCCCCACTCCAGACTAGTTAATTTAGAATTTCTGAGAGCGAGGCCCAGGCATGCAATTTTTTAAATGTTTCTGAGGTGATTCTAATGATTCTAATGGATTCTAGTGGCAGACCACTGGGGTAGGAATCTTGTGGTCATTTGCTAAAGTCCTTATGAAAAAAATCAGGCAGTAAGTGCATTTTGGGACATAAAACGGCTCAAGGCCGAAACATTTGCTATTGTGAGATAAGCTACATAAAAAGGCAACCCAGCTGCAGACTAGAGCACTGTCAGCCCATCTATGAAATCATTTCTTTTGATGTTTATGGCACTAACAAGGCCTGAGATGGGGCTGTCTGATGAGAACATGCTTAATGACCCAAGTCTGTTTACGAGCCAGAGAGACATCCTGATTTGACATCTCTCTTTGCAAGTTTATTAACTTAAGGAAGACATTAATATTTTTACCATCTAACAAATGACTTGCAAGTGGGACCTTTTTAGAAAGCCTGAGATCCACATTATATCAGGGACATGACCCTTCCCACTTCCTTCCCCTTCATGGAAGAGCTGACCCTTCTGCTCTCAGGAGAAAAAACACTCAATTTGTATGTTATTCTGGAAATTCTGAACTCTGTGGCCAACTGAATCAGTTTAAGGACCCAAGCAGGAGACATATTTGTTGTCAATGTCTGCACATAAGGAATGTCTGTCTGCATAATTTTGCTCTTAAGGATGATGGAATGAAGTCCACTTTAATTAAATACATAGGGAACACTAATCTATTTTGAAAGGCACCACTAATCCACTTATTGGTGGCCAAGGCATGTAGTTAATAATGGGACTTTCAGGAGAACGGGCATAAAAGAGACCATTTCCAGGAAATACCCGCTCTTAGGATAGGCACTGTCTTGTATATATCCCTCGTGGCAATCCCAAAGTTAATCCATTATACTCTGCCTAGCTTCTTGCTGTGTCTTCATTAGGGGCTTATGTACATGATATAAGCAGTTTGGGGTTAAGCAAGTGATGCATGTGTTTATAACTTGGTTCTCATGCCCAGTTGTACATTAGTTTGGTCTCCTGTTAATAAACTTTTGTGTATGTACTCCAAACTTCAAGTTATTTTTCTACATATTATTATGGCTTTGCATTTCAGTCCTGTAGGAAACTTAAAGAAATACATTATATGCTACTGTGTTTATGGGTGTTATTATGAATAGTTTTATGTTATTGTTTTTATTTTCCTTCTTTAAATAGACACCGGAACTTCTACAGCCAATTACTCACATCTGTGATATAACCATTGTTCAAGAAATGCTTGAATATTTTCAGCAGAGGAAAGAAAAGATATCATCATTAATTTGCCTGGCAAAATAGCTTAGCTATCTAAGAAAGTATTCAGGGTTTTACCCTGAGGCTTTACTGAAGGATAAGCTCTTGGAGAATGTAACAAACAGCTGCTAATCTGTCTAAATTGCCCAAGTTTACAGCAGAGAACGGGGTCTCTGAGTGGTGATTTGACTTTATCCCCATCGTCATAAGTGACAATTAGTTCCTTACCAACAGAATGAAGAAGTAATCTATATTTTTTAACATAAAAGAATTGGCTTGCAAGCTATGCCTTTATTACTGTTGTGGTTTTTAAATTCTATCTTTGCAGAGCTCCCACTTCAAAGACTATTAGACTAGAAGTGAGAAGGCCACTGCAAACTAGCTGTGTGATCTTGGGCAAGTCACTTAAAGTGCTTGAATCTCATTGTAAGATATGAATTATATGACTTTTTCCCCAAATATTTTGTTCCTAACATTGTATAACTCAAATTTTCAACACGTGTTCTGGGATTATATGTTATTAATTTCTTTGCTTTTGTCTTCGCGCAAAATATCTTGCTAATGAGCGTGGAGTTTAAAAATGAAGATGTCTTTATTCCCGTTCTGATGAATATTATAATTGCTCATAAATACTTGATTTTCTATTTTCGATTCTCCATTGAATTTAGACCAACTCATGTGACTTGTGGGTTTAAACAATGTGAGAAGAATGAAATATGTCACTTCTAGGATTAAGAGTGAATGATTCTTTATCTGCACTCTCTCTTGCTACTGTGACCAGCCTAGGTCTCTCAGTGAAGATGTGGAACAAACCCCTCTATTTATGAGTAATGAACATGCATCATAAAGAAATCACTTCTGTTCAAAACAGTGAGATCTGGGGTTTGTTTGTCACTGCAGCATAACCTAGCCTATCCGGACTAGTATAACTTCCTTCATCCATTTCAAGTAGTTGACAAGTAGCATTTGGGGGAATTTACTAAGTGTCACTGAGGTTAGAATTGACAGATGAACCATACCTCTGACACTGTAATACCACCTAGGAAGAAACTTGGCTGCCATAGACCTTCAGTTTACCCATCGCTAAGCAAAGGCTTGCAAATGATACAAACTAAACAAACTTTTAGCTCCAGCTAGTGTCGTTTCTCATCTTACTGCAAAATATTTAGTAAACAACAAATTTCAGTCAGTAGTAAATTACAAGGGACTGCCTATATTCTTAAGATATGAGATTATTTACTTATTTCTTTTCTTTTCCATTGTGGTTTATTACAGGATATTGAATATAATTCCCTGTGCTATATGGTAGGACCTTGTTACTTATCCAGTCTGTATATAATAGTTTGCATCTGCTAATCCCAAACTCCCAATCCATTCCTCCCCCACCTCCCTTCCCCTTGGCAATAACAAGTCTGTTCTCTATGTCTGTGAGTCTGCTTCAGTTTTGTAGACAAGTTCATTTGTGTCATATTTCAGATTCCACATATAAGTCCTATCATATTGCATTTGTCTTTCTCTTTCTGACTTACTTCACTTAGTCTGATAATCTCTAGGTCCAACCATGTTGCTGCAGATGGGATTATTTCATTCTTTTTTTATGGCTGAGTAGTATTCCATTGTATACATGTACCACATCTTCTTTATCCATTCATCTGTCAGTGGACATTTAGGTTGTTTCCATGTCTTGCCTATTGTGAATAGTGCTGCTGTGAACATAGGGGTGCATGTATCTTTTTGAATTATAGTTTTCTCTGGGTATATGCCCAGAAGTGGGATTGCTGAGTCATATGGCAACTCTTCATTTAGTTTTTTTTGTTTGTTTTTTTTTTTGCGGTACGCGGGCCTCTCACTGTTGTGGCCTCTCCCGTTGCGGAGCACAGGCTCCGGACGCGCAGGTTCAGCGGCCATGGCTCACGGGCCCAGCCACCCCGCAGCATGTGGGATCTTCCCGGACCGGGGCACGAACCCACGTCCCCTGCATCGGCAGGTGGACTCTCAACCACTGTGCCACCAGGGAAGCCCTTTATTTAGTTTTTTGAAGACCCTCCATACTGTTTTCCACAGTGGCTGTACCAATTTACATTCCCACCAACAGTGTAGGGGGGGTTCCCTTTTCTCCACACCCTCTCCAGCATTTGTTACTTGTAGACTTTTTAATGATGGTTGTTGTGACCAGTGTGAGGTGGTACCCCACTGTAGTTTTGATTTGCATTTCTCTAACAAGAGAGATTGTTTGTATAAACAATTGTTACAAACCCACAAGCCACTGTGCAGATTGCAGATATTTTTGTTGTTGTTTCTATTCTTATATATGACTTTTCAATGGAATAACATTTGCTACAATGAATTGAATCACTTTGAGGGTGAGAGGTCTGGCTCTAATCCACATATACCCAAGTGACATTAGTTCTCCAAATCAGCCATTTAAAATAATTCCCTTGAAAACAGGAGTTGAAAATACACAGTGTGGAAGAGCAAAAGAGCTTTTCAAGTCTTCTAATGGCTACTTTATGGTTCTCATTCTCCTGGGATCCTTCTCTCTTCCTGTTCTACATGTTCTGTTCTTCCTTTGTGACCTCACCCCTCCCTCAGTTTCTAATAAAGGGACTCAGCAGAGCAAGAATAAAAGATTTCCTGGGCTGCTGTGCAAAAAGTAAGGGCGCGTGCTGAACTGAGCGGCAGGCCTAGCCGTGGGGTATTTGCAAATGTGTGAAGCCTTCCGGGTGGACTCAGGGGTACAGAGTCTGAAAAGAGGGATGATTTGGGGGAGCAGAAGCAGAGAGCCAGGGTTTGGGAGTTACAAAAGCAGATCTGAGGGCCGAGGGGGAAATCAGGCACCAGAAGTGGTCAGGAAAGGGAGTTGGCAATAAAAATCAGTGACAGGGACTCCGGAGAATCTTCCAGAACAGATTTCTGCTTTTCTGCCAGCTTGTCCCAGCTGCAGGCTCTGCTGTGCTTGCTTCAGAAATGTCTCCTGGGCATAGCCCCATCCCTGGGGGATTCAGCTGCCATTTTGTGACCTTCTGGCCAACCTCTTGCCCGAGCTTTAGAGCAGAATTTCCAGCTACTCTCCTTCCCTCCTAATCCAACTCTTTGCCCACTACTGTCTGTCTCAGTGAATGGCGGCTCTTCCATCAGTATTCCAAGGCACAATCCTTGGAGTTACCCTCAGTTGCGCCCTTTCCTCACTCCCCACATCTGATCAATCCTGATATTTCAATCCTGAAATATCTGTTCAACCCAGACTTCTTCTCTGTCCCCCCTCTCCTTGGAGGGTTTTCCTACCGCCACAGTTTTCCTGCTTTATTTCATCAGACACAGAATGCCGGAGTCCATCTCTTATAGAGGAAATGGGTCTGCCAGGCTCTCAGACATGGCAGGATGGGGAAATGTGGGGTTTTTATTTTTCTGAAGAACCAGTGAGCCCCTGAGAAGTTAATACAGGAGATTTAGGGATTAATAGGTATGAAACCTGCCAACGTGGGAGTCTTTTCTGTCAGACACTTGGTCTCTCCAGGTGCCAGGGTCTATCTTTCCTTCTAGGAGGTACCACAAGCCTACCTACACTCCTCCCAACCCTGGCCCAAGAGCGAGACCCAGAGAGACACTACGGAGGGGTGCCCTCTAATCTCTGGGTACGGTCTTGGAACTCTCCACTTCCTGGAGTGGTTGACCAGTTGTTTTAAGAAAGACCCTACCTCCATCCCACAGAGGTGTGGTCTTATAATGTCTAGCACATACACCTGATAAGGCACAGGGAACCTCACATCTATAGAGATGATACACAGAGAAGCCAGGGATGGGAGGTTGAGGCAGGAAATTGGATCTACGGGGAAGGCCTGGGAGACTGTCAAGGGCCTGGCGTTAAGGAGAGGGGGCAATGGGTGTTTCCAAACAGGCATCAAACTCATTCCCATAAAGGGTAAAGTTGAGTGCAAGCTGGGAAGATGCCTGCATTTGAGCAGGGAGGGGTAGATTCTGGTGTGTGGCCCCCGGTGTCACGTACTTCATCTGATTTAATCTCCACAACAGCCCAGTGATACACTGGAAGCAGAGGTGCAAAGAGATGAGGTCAGCGATTCTCAGACACTCTTAAAACTTACTGAAGATCTCAAAGAGCTTTGGCTTATGTGGGTTATTTATATCAATCCTTATCTCATTAGACATTAAAAGAGAAAAATTTAAGATACAAGAATACACAGGCACACATTCCAGTAGCCATCAGCGTGATAACATCTCTGGTTACGTGGTCTCTGGAAAGCTCCACTGCACACTCTTGAGAGAAAGAGAGTGAGAAAGGCAAAGAACAGTGTAGTATTATTATGAAAAGTGTTTCGACTTTGTGTAGCCCTGAGAGGGATCCCTCAGGGGACCCTGGACTCTACTTTGAGAACCACTGAAATCGATAACTTTTCTGAGGTGATGTGACTGCTAAGCGTGGGGCTGGTATTTCGGTTCAGGTCTGTCAGTAGATCCAACGTTCCTTTCATCCCTATAAAGAAACTGACATTTCATAGGAAAGAATCCAGGATCTTACCTTCACCTAAATGCGTCTGGAAAGAGCAAGCGATAGAAGTCCACACGGTAGGTGGGAGTCATTCTCTACTGGAATATGGATTTCTTTGGATTAACTTGGCATATGTGTTTGGTTTGTGGGATGAGCAAACTACTTGCTTTGGGCTTACAATCTGGTCTCTTCCCTGGGATGAATGTGTCCCTTGTCCTCACATACAGCCTAGTCTGAAGCTCTCAAAAAGTGCTTATTATGGGGCCTGGTGGGGGCACCAAGCAAAGGCACTGGGGCACCATGAACCAAACTCACTGCTGACTTTATGCCACTGCAGTGATGCTGGGAAATGATGCACCTGCCTTCCTAACATCAGACTTTACTGTGAGCCCTTGGCACTGACACAAGTCTCTCCAATTAAAAGCATTTAAATGAAATCTGATAAGTGGATAAAGAAGATGTGGTATATATACACAATGGAATATTACTCAGCCACAAAAAAGAATGAAATAATGCCATTTGCAGCAATGTGGCTGGACCTAGAGATTATCATACTAAGTGAAGTAAGTCAGACAAAGACAAATATGGTATCATTTATATATGGAATCTAAAAGGTAATGCAAATAAACTTATTTACAAAACAGAAGTAGACTCACAGACATAGAAAAGAAACTTATGGTTACCAAAGGGGAAAGGTGGGGGAGGGAATAAATTAGGAGTTTGGGATTAACAGATACAGACTACTATATATAAAACAGATAAACAACAAGGACTTACTGCATAGCACAGGGAACTCTACTCAATATCTTGTAATAACCTATAATGGAGAATAATCTAAAAAAGAATATATATATTGTTTTTTATATGTAATATAAATATACATACATAATATAAATATACATACATAATATATATACAGAATATATATATACATAATATATATACATATACTATATATATACATATATACACAAAATATATATATAATATCTATACATACATATATATACGTATGTATGTATAACTGAATCACTTTGTTATACACCTGAAACTAACAACATTGTAAATCAACTATACTTCAGAAAAAAGTTTTAAAAAGATGAAGAAAGCAAAAACATGAAAGAAGAACCAAAATTTACCCCCCAAAATGAAATCTGACTGCTCTTTCTAAGAGCTTTCAGAATTCCTGGTGAAAAGCAGCATCTGTGGACCTCGGCCCAAGCCTCGCTGACCCTAAGCCTAGTTTAGGGTCTGAGTTTCTCTGGTGGAACATGAGTCACTGGGTGCGTGGAGGGAGCAGCTGCAGACAGGAGCTCCTGGTCGTCCTGGTGTCACATCAGCAACATGCTAACCGCCAAGCTGCGGCCCAGGTGGGCGGGGCTGTGAGGATGCGGCAGCCACAGCCGGAGTCTCAGAAAGGCGTGGTCCACGTCACGACTGCTGGAGCCTCCGGGTTGATCTTCTCTTATAATGACTCTGCTCAGAGGAAATATTTGCCACTCGCATCCCACTGGCTCGGTTCCTCAATCCATGAAAGGCCCTGGCAGGAGTTGTCTTGTACATCTGTAAATACCTGGAAATCAATGCCGTTTAGCCAGCAGTAGTGACCTTTCAGACACAGAGATGATTTCAAAATGGCCCGTGGAAGATAACATTCAGCAGTTCCGATACGACATGCAGAATTTCCCATAACACCTTAATGATCCTCTCTCTCAAAGAAGGAGAAAAAGCTGCAGTTTGATGTGCTTCGGTGGCAGCTCTAGGAGCTAAAGAAAGCAGCAAGGCTGGCCTGGTTCACAAGGAGGGTGCCGACTACCAGCTTCTACCCCCTTATCAAGGGTCACATCCTGGTCAGCCCCCGTGGAAGGGAGAGGGAAAGAGCACCGGGGCTGGCAGACTAAGGTTTGAGGTTCCTGTCTCAGCTCTGTTATGATTCTGCCTGACAATAGCCTCTCTGGGCCTCAACTTCTCCATCTGTAGAATGGGATAATAGTACTAATTGCTGGATATACCTCAGAGATTCAGGAGGACGTGGTTTTTGTTGGTTTGTTTGTTGTTTTTTACATTACATCCCCAGGACTTATTTATCTTATAACTAGAAGTTTGTACCTTTTGGCCACCTTTGCCCATTTCACCCACTCCCCACCCCTCACCTCTGGCAACCACCAATCTGTTCTATCTATGAGTTTGATTGTTTTTTTAGATTGAACATACCTGAGATCATACAGTACTTGGTTTTCTCTGACTTGTTTCACTTAGCATAATTCCCTTGAGATCCATCTTTGTTGTTGCAAACGGCAGGACTTCCCTTTTTTACAGCTGAATGATATTCCACTGTGTAATATACACCACATTTTCTTTCTTTTTAAAAATTATTTATTTATTTATTTTTGGCTGCATTGGGTCTTCGTTGCTGCACACAGGCTTTCTCTAGTTGCAGCGAGCGGGGGCTACTCTTCATCGTGGGGCGTGGGCTTCTCACTGCGGTGGCTTCTCTTGTTGCGGAGCACGGGCTCCAGGTACGTGGGCTTCGGTAATTGTGGCTCGCAGGCTCTAAGAGCGCAGGCTCAGTAGTTGTGGCGCATGGGCTTAGTTGCTCTGCGGCATGTGGGATCTTCCCAGACCAGGGCTCGAACCCGTGTCGCCTGCATTGGCAGGTGGACTCCCAACTACTGCGTCACCAGAGAAGTTCCTACACCACATTTTCTTGATCCAGTCATCCATCAATGGACACAGGTTGTTTCCATGTCTCGGCCTTTGTGAATAATGCTGCAGTGAACATAGGGGTGCAGATAGAAGGAGGTTCTGAAACCTGAAAATTGCTCTTGTTTTTTATCATCCTTTCAAAAGCAATATACATCTGCGTTTAAAAACATTAGTCCCAGCGATTAGCTAAAATAAAAAACTAAAAGTAACTTGAAATCCCATCACCAGTTTTTTTCATGTGTACATGCTTGTTTATTTATTTATGTATTCCTTCCTTTCTAAAATGGGATTATATCGCACATACTGTTTGGTAACCTATTTTTTTTTTCACTTAAAACTCTGTTGAGCAGAGGGCTTCCCTGGTGGTTCAGTGGTTGGGGGTCCGCCTGCCGATGCAGGGAACACGGGTTCGTGCCCCAGTCTGGAAGGATCCCACGTGCCGCGGAGTGGCTGGGCCCGTGAGCCATGGCCGCTGAGCCTGCGCATCCAGAGCCTGTGCTCCGCAACGGGAGAGGCCACAACAGTGAGAGGCCCATGTACCGCAAAAAACAAAAACAAAAACAAAAACAAAACAAGAAACTCTATGGAGCACAACTTTCCAAGTCATTAAATATTTTTTCCTATAACTTTAAATGATTGTATAATATTCCATTGTGTATTTGTAGCATAATCTATCGAGCCAGTTCCATAGTGTTTGACACCCATGTGGCTCTCTCTCTGTTTTTCTTTCTGTATTTCTTCTTCTTCCTTCCCCCTCTCCTTCCTTCCTCCCCTCCCCTCCCCCTCCCCCTCCCCTCCCCCTCCCCCTCCCCTCCCCTCCCCCCCGCCCCTCCTTCCTTCCTTCCTTCTTTCCTTCTCTTTCTTTCTCTTCTTCCTTCTTCCCCTCCCTCTTCCCCCTCCCCTCCTCCTCCCCCTCCCCCTCCTCCTCCCCCTCCCCCCTCCTCCTCCCCCTCCCCCCTCCTCCTCCCCCTCCCCTCCCCTCCCTCTCCCCTCCTTCCTTCCTTCCTTCTTTCCTTCTCTTTCTTTCTCTTCTTCCTTCTTCCCCTCCCTCTTCCCCCTCCCCCCTCCTCCTCCCCCTCCTTCTCCCAGTCCTTTTCCTTCTTCTTCTTCTTCTTCTTCCTCCTCCTCCCCCTCCTCCCTCCTCCTTTCTCTCTCTTTCTTGGAAGTTTTAAATGATGCTGCTGAATGCTTCGCCCACCACTGTGCAGCCCCAAGGAGCAGGTACAGTAGAAATAAGGAGAAGCCACAGACTTGGCTCACCACACCCTTTGCTGGACTTTCGAATCTAGACCGAAAGGATATGGAGAAGGATGACAGGGCTAGAGGGCCTTCATTCTGGACATGGTGCTGCCAAGCAGTTCATGCTACTAAGACAGCTTGGATCTTCTTCCATTTCAGCCCTGCTTCCTCAGCACCCCTCCCCTTCCTCCTTGCAATCCTGTGGGATCTTGCAAAGCTCTTTGGTGAATTTCCTTCTTGCCTAAGGTGGCCATGGCCCATTTCTGCTGCTTTTTATCAAAAGATCTCCTGCAAATGCAATCAGGAAACATCTGTAGATTTTACAGTACTAACCTGACTTCTTAAGGTTTTAAATGAATCAAAGGAATGGCCTACAGACATTACAATTAAAGTCTATCATCTTGTTTATATTGGGATTTAGTTTTTTCTTCTCCTTTGTGAATGCATATTTGCCTCTGGAAATAGTAAACTTCTGTCATATTTTTAACCTGCCAAGTAAATTGATATTTGCTTAATTTGCCAACAAATCTATTAGTGTCTTGGCTGGAACCTGTTGGGAATGAGTTTCAGCCCAGACCCACTTTTTATAGGCTCTTTCTGAAAGTCAGAAAACAAAGATTTACTGTCAGTTTTATGGAAACGCTGGCACGACCATAACTATGATAACACAGATGGCACAGTTGTAAAATATATACATATGTGAGCAAAAGAGCAGCGCAATTAGGTAAACAGATATTTAGATTGCCTATGAGAGAGAGGAACTTTGCCGTGGGGTGGGTTCTCTTTATCCGTATGGCCTAACAGAGCAAGTGGCGGGATGACTTTTCTTTCCAGTCTCTTGTGTGCTTTCCTTTAAGAGTCCACAGCTCTCCTTCCTCAGGGTCTGTCTGCACAGCAGTCCTCTTAGTACTCTCTCAGACAAGGCGTTTACGGGAGGGAAACTCTCTTGAGGGGTGGCCTCCAGGAATCCACCAAGGATCAGCGCATGGCTTCCAACTCAGAACCAAGAGTAAAGCTGTGATGCTCATGAAGGTGTAGGATTCTCCTCCTAACTCCTTGTCTTGCTCCCATGGGTGGGAAAGATGGTACCTATTATGACAGAAAAGACCTCATCCACTATAAAACAATGCTGGAGAGTCAGACTGGTTTGGGATTTAGAATGCGGTAGACCTAGTTTTGAATCCAGTTCAGCCGTTTTGACTTGACTTTGAATAATTGATCCACCCTGGTATTGAACCTTCTCTCCAAACAGTTTATTCACCTGTAAATTCTTTCAAATTGGTGTGAGAATTTATGAGACAGTGAAGGCTTGGTATGTAGTAAACACTCTTTAATGGTGGCCATTATTATTTTTTAATAATTATATTTGCCAGTAAGATATTTTGGGGTTCTTTAAAGAACTCCATAAGCTTCAAGTAATGGATCTATTCAAAGAATACATATGGGAATTAGAAAAACAAGAATTCCAGCCATATTAGAAACAAGGAAAGTGTGAAGAGTTCAACAAGCAGGGCCAAGGGACGCACAGCATGTTGGAGCCCCACAGAGCATGGAAGTTGAGCATCCCTGAAATTCCACTGTGTCCACTTTGGCCAGGAAAGAGGTGATGCTGGACCAGCTTCAGGCTTAGCTTAGCTTGACTGACAGCTTCCTCTTTCTACCTTTTGAAATGCTCACTCCTGGGAGATTCCCTCTTAGAACCAGTTGCCATGCTGTGAAATGCTGAAGCCCCGTGGAGGTATTTCAGTTCACAGCCTCACCTGTGCCACAGTGTCCACGGCCGGTATCATGAACGCATCAGTTTGAATATTCCAGCCCAGGCGAATCTTCAGATGGTACAGCCCCGGCTGACATCTGATAGACTGAGTGAGACATACCACATGGAAACTGGTCATCTGAGTGCAGTGAAGCCAGAGAACCCTGAGATAAGGAGTGATTTCAAGCTACTGAGTTTTGGGGTGGTTTGTTGTGCAAGAGTAGAGAAACGGGAACAACGCTGATCATGGCTACATCACTGAGTGGATGTCCACACCGAGTGGAGTGGATGTCAACTCTCACTCTCTCGGGGCGGTCGGGGACCCCTCCTACTTGCCATCCACTTCACGGCATAGGAAGTAGTTTGCCTGTAGTTAACGTCGTCACAGACGTTAACTCTCTCCCACATGACTCCTTGCCATCATCTCCATCCTTGTGTCACTTTCCCTTCTCTCCCTTCCCCTTGTTTGGTTCCTACTTCTTATATATATAGAAGCTGGACTTCTTCCTTTTTTTTTTTTTTTTTTGCGGTACTAGGGCCTCTCACTGTTGTGGCCTCTCGCGTTGCGGAGCACAGGCTCTGGACACGCAGGCTCAGCGGCCATGACTCACAGGCCCAGCCGCTCCGCAGCATGTGGGATCTTCCCGGACCGGGAAACGAACCCGCGTCCCCTGCATCGGCAGGTGGACTCTCAACCACTGCGCCACCAGGGAAGTCCGACTTCTTCCTTTTTTATCTAGCTTCTCTCCTCTGTATCAGGTTCTTACATTCATACCTTTTTTTCCCCCTCTTCATTCATCTCTTTCTCCTCCTGTTTCCCCGTCTTTCCCAGGTTTCTAGCTGCTCCTTCCCTAACTCTTCTCCTCTCTTTGGGCTTCCCTGTTGGTGGTGGACATCTGATGCTCGGGTTCCTGGCATCTCTTGATCTCTGTTTCAGCGCTGTCATGGAGACACCTGTCCCTCATTCTCCGTGATCTGAGACTGTCCATCAAGACCTCTCCCACAGACCCTCAACCAAAGGTGGGTCATGTAATCAAAAATAGGCCAGACTCTTTTCCTGGGAATTTAGTCTTCAGTGGGGTTATTGACAGAAAATGGTGAGTATTGGGTACAGACACCTGAAGAGATGACCCGTTTCTTCCTGATGCCTGCATCTGGAGAGCTGCCTCTCCCAAGGGCTGCCTATTTGATTCTTCCCCCTCCTGCCTTACGAACTATTCTTCCAAGAGGTAATTTTACAAGTGAATCAACCAGAGTTATTTTCTTTTGTCTGGCACGAATTATTTCCCTCCTCCCCGCTTTTATTTTTTCTCTCATTCACTCTCCTCCCCACTTAGTTCTCTCTCTGTTTCTGTGCTTTTCTCTCATCGTCTTTTTCATAGACATATATACACTAGAATTCTCTCTCCCACACACCCTCCACCATTTCTTCCCCCTTCACGGTCTGCTTCTTTTTTTTTAATAATTGTTTTTGAATTGTAATCTTCTGAACCTTGCTTATGCCCAGTCAATTCCACATGGGTCCTCCTTCCCTGGCTGGTGGGTGGTGGGATCATGGTGTTGCTGTGAGTCTCCACCATCGCTGTGAGTTTGCCAAGCTGGAGTTCATCCTTTCCAGCTCCCTCCCAGAGTGGCTGCAGGCTCTTGAAGAAAGCAATGGCCTTTTCTTGCTGCATTTCTCAGCTCTTCGAGCTCCAAGTCTCTCCCACTGGGTTTGCGGTCATGTTTGTACAAGTCTAATATTAATATGACACATATTTGGTGCTGCTTTTTTGGGGGTTGCTTTTAGAAATCTGGCAGATGGGGTTGTGTTGAAATAACTTTGGAGTGGGAAGTAGGAGGTCTGGACTCCAATCCCAGGCTGTGTGGCAACAGCATCCAGGCTCTTAAGTGCTGCATATGCTGCCTCTCATTGGGTGTCTGTCTGCATCGGCTCCTCTTGTTTTATTTGCCAGCGTTGGTCAGGACTGTGCACAAAGGCAGGTCACAGGTAGGATCCTCTAGAGAGAGCCTTCAGGGTCCATTTCTGAATGGCCGCTTTGGAGGGAGAAGACAAGTGGTAGAAAGGCCCCTTGGAAGAGTCTGGAATTGGGGAGGTTTCTATATAGCGTGAAGCAGACATTGTCAGTGCCCTGCCCATATTCTCTTGCCACTCACCACCCCTGTGTGCCATGCAGATGGCATCCCACTCCTGGCACCTGAAAGTGCCTGGGGGCTTTTGCTGGCTGCAGGGGTGTGCTTGGTTTGTGTGGGGAGCAGACAGAAGTGCAGAGGAGTTTCATCTCTCTCGCCCCTGGGATTCTGTGAGATGTGTTCCATACTGTCTCCTAGAGGTCAACCATGGGATGGAACCCCCGTTGTCCGCAGTGGTAACCTGCTCATCAAAGCACCCTCTATCAGCTGCTTCCATCTGTCTCACTCCACACTCCCTTCCAATGCTCCCTGAGGTCACCCTTCCCCCAATAAACCCCTCACACTCAAACCTCGTCTCAGGATCTGCTGTGTGGGAGAATCCAACCGGAAAAGAGGGTCTTCAAACTGTGGAGCCAATAGTTGGCAAGTCAGAGTGATGCTCCTGGGGTAGAAAGGAGGCAGTGAAAAATCAAAAGTTCAAGTTGGCCCCTTGAGGAGTGCCTCTTCATCTGTGTGTGTGTGTGTGTGTGTGTGTGTGTGTGAGAGAGAGAGAGAGAGAGAGAGAGAGAGAGAGATGGTGGGTTGGAGATTGAAATATTGTGGAAATGACTCTGGATGGGGGATACAAGTTAGAAACTAACTAGACTTCGCTATCTGTGTATTAAATCACTAAACTTTCTCTATCGAGTTTCTTTCTGAAAATAAATGGCCTGACTGACCTCACCAAGGTGCCGTGGTATGAAAGTGTTAGCTGAAAGCCGTGAACCTTCTTAGCCTATTGAAAATGGTGTCAGGGCATTTTGGTTTCTTTCCTTATTAAAGGTTTCATTCGTTTTTATAGTGAAATGGTTTTGGTGACAATTTCTAAAATGCCAGCATTACGCACTTAAGCTATTGTCATGAATAGCGCTGATTTTCAACAGCTATGTTCATTATAAATTCACTGACATAAAAAGTGCCATAGTGATGAACACGCATGTACTAAGCTCTGAAATCATGAAAATTTAATGGCTGCAATTTTGTTGCCCTGAGTCTTGTTTCCATTGTTGCTGTTTGCTTCCTGTTTAACATGCTCGAAGCACACACAATCGAACAAGCTGATCCTTTCAAGATAGCTTGTTTTTCACTGTGTTCAGGGCTGGGACCTGGGGCTTTGATCTTTCCTGCCTCTGCTCTGTGGACCAGGCTATGAGTCTTACTGCAAGGCCAGAAGGCTGTTGTGGGGCACCAGCGTTATTTTATTCTGGGTCTCGAGGGTGTGATGGTTATGTTCTAAGATCAAGACTTAGGACTGCAGACTCAGAAACTCAGTGTTTTTGGTTTCTTCCAAGATGATTGTGGGGAATGGGTCCAGAGAGTAGAGAGGGAAGAACTGTTGGTCCTAAGACCACAAAGAAAGGATAAAAAAATGATGATGCAATTGGTTTCTCCATGATTGCCTTGTTCAATTTCACAGCAACCCTCTGGTGTATTCATTATATCCATTTTTATAGATGAGGAACCTCAAGGCCAGAGAAGTGAAGTGTCTCACCTGAGATCACACCACTCATGAACACAGAGCTGGGATGCCAGCTTGGTCCTTTGTCACTTTGTCCTATAGCAGTGTTTAAGTATTTGAAGATAAGTGTTGGGTTCTTCCAGGGTCACATCCCATATAGGAGGGTTGAGACAGATGCGCATGAAAGTACCTCCCAACTTTTAGAGTCTAGGATGGGCCTGGGCCAAAATGTTCTGG